>NC_048545.1:1104476-1328082 GCF_902806685.2 Maniola hyperantus | reverse complement strand
TTTTTCCCCCTTAGGTTGTATTGAGATGATGACTGTTGGTTGGATTTTGAAAATCCTTTTTAAGTGGATCTACATAGCTATCTGCATGCCAAATTTCAGCTCGATCCGATCCGTTCAGTAGTTTGGGATTTGCGTTGATAGATCAGTCAGTCAGTCAGTCACCTTTTCCTTTTATATTTTGACAACTAGGTACTATATGATTCCCGCTACTTCGTCCGTGTGTAATTTGAGATTTTAAAATCATATAGATAGATATTTAAAATTCTAAAAGTAGGTTATAGGTTGTAATAATTGTTAGGTACTTATAATAATTTACAAGAACTAATCGTGTTTAACTTTTCCTCGAAATAAAATCCTAAGCTTTTGGAATTCTTATACAAGAAGTTGTGCCTACTAAATCTTGTTTAACAAAAAATATGTAGGTAGTTTAAATCTGCATTAATCTTTCGCTTGAATGAAAAATTGCATGCCATAAAATTTATCTAATAAATACCCCCATAATCACTCAATTTGTTACCGAAAATTATACATTGTTTCCAAACAATAGCTTAATCACTTATAAATATTCATATTTCACAAAAAACCGCTCCCGATTAACTTCATAATGTTTTATCAAATCACGGAGATTAACATGAAGGGTAGAGGGGCTATTGGCAATAATATTTTCAACTGTCATCATCATCAAAGATCAGCGGATGATGGAGAGAGTTTCTCTGCGTGATCATATCGGATATGAGGAGATCCGTAGGAAAACCTGAGTTCCGACAGCTCAGCGGATTGCGAAGCTGAAGTGGAAATCTCAGGTAAAGGGAAATTATTTTTAGAATGCATAATCCGGATTAATATAATATTAGTATAGATAGATTGCTATAAAACATAAATATTATGACTGAGTTTCCCTTTCGCTTTAAAGTTTTTGTGTATTAAACAAAAAATTGAGCTCGCTGCGCTTGCGCTCTTTTTATTGTTATATTCTCACTGTCAAATTCAAAGGTATAATTCCACTATCCAGGTATTTGCCCCATCAAATCGAGCTAAAGTTTTTTGTCTCATGAACGGATTCGATTCAGGCTTGATAAAACCCCTCCTGAAATCAATTCCTGTCTACGGCCATGAGTGGAAGTCCCTACAAGAGACCTATATCCAGCAGTGGATGTCTATCGGTTGATGATGATGATGTAGCTATTCCCAAATCAACAAAATGTGGGCGCCCGCTTGCAAAGCCGATTCAGATATCCGTCCCAATATCTTTGTCAGTACAAATAATATGTAACAATTCATATTATTATGTTAATTTATAAGAAGAGGACCTGCACACTGAGAGGATGTTCAGCGGATATTAAACGATTTACAAGCTATTTATTTGCTACAGCTTATGCCCGCAACTTCGTCCGCGCGTTCTTCGTCTTCGACAACAAAATTTCTAACCCCCTTAGGGGTGAATTTTCAAAAATCCTTCCTTAGCGCAAGTCTATACGTCCTGCATGTCAAAAAGTCCGATCCATTCAGTAGATTGAGCTGATCGTTGATAGATCAGTCTGTCTAAGTCTAATTCTCTCACAATCTCTAAACTAAACTAAATTAACGGGTCTAATCTAGTGCTACCCTTTTCCGCAAGCAACATATGAAAGGATATCTATTTGACGTGTCATTTTAGTTTAGTTAGAGTTTGTGTACAACGGAATTAGCCACAATATTCACCTACTATACCTATATTTAGACCCTCAATGACGATCCAAAAACTCATAAAACACCGGAACGGTGTGTGTCTATTGATAACTGTAATTTCCGTTTTTTCCTATAAACCTCCCAAGAAGCATAGGTCAAATGTAACAGCTCCCGACTACCGCCCTGTAATTTTGCTAAACGTTGCATCATTGAGATATTTCGACAATAGGTAATCTACTAATATCTAACTACTTATTACGGGTTTTAAAATCCTCATTTCCTAAAAATATAGCTACAGAATCAGTACCCTTATTATAAACTAGATGATGCCCGCGACTTCGTCCGCGTGGAGTTAGGTTTTTAGAAATCCCGTGGGAACTCTTTGATTTTCCGAGATAAAAAGTAGCCTATGTCACTCTCCAGGTCTTTATCTATACCCATGCAAAAAATCACGTCAATCCGTTGCACCGTTGCGATGTGATTGAAGGACAAACCAACAAACCAATAAACTAACAAACCAACAAACAAACACACTTTCGCATTTATAATAAGGGCACTGATTATAATAAGGGTAGGTACTGATGCGAAAGCGTGTTTCTTTGTTGGTTTGTTGGGTTTGTCCTTCAATCACATCGCAACTGTGCAACGGATTGACGTGATTTTTTCCATGGGTAGGTAAGTATAGATAAAGACACGAGAGTGACATAGGCTACTTTTTATCCGTGAAAATCAAAGAGTGCCACGGGATTTTTAAAAACCTCATTCCACGCGAACGAAGTCGCGGGGCACCATCTAGTATATGTTAATAATTTGTGAATTATTTCATCATCATCATGATAATATATTATTACTTAACATACAGGTTGAAACCAAGGTAGCCTAAGAATGAAGTTACGAATTGCGAGTAAAATTCTAGTAGAAACCTATTTATTGCATTACTCTATCAATAAGTAAACCAGTGAATGAGGAAACAGGAACAAAATACTAAATTAGCCACAGCTCGATTACGCACTATTTTCTAGATTTCCACGCGCACGAGCCTTGCTTGTAGTGTTTGTTAGCCAAGACTCTTTCGCTACGTAAAGTCGGAGTATCGCTAAGAAGACGAATATATTTATTGGGGAATTTAAAATATATATAAAGGAAAAGGTAGACTGACTGGCTGACTCACTGACTGTTCTATCAACGCCCAGCTCAAACTACTGGACGGATCAGGCTGTTTGGCACGCAGATAGCTATTATAACGTACCTGTGCATCGACTAAGAAAGGATTTTTAAAAAATTGATCCCCTAAGGGGTGAAATAGGGGTTTGAAATTTGTGTAGTCCCGCGGACGAAGTCGCGAGCGTAACTAGTAATTTATAAAAAGATCGAATAAAAAAACTTAGCAAATGATGATGAGATACTGTTTTAATAACTTGAGCGGTATATGGAATTTGAGCAGCGAAAAATTAATAAATTAACAACGAATATTGATTAATAATAAAATCCAGAACGAGCTTACAAAAAAGTGGGGTTGTGATAATGGATTTATAATATTCTGCATAATCCAAGCTTCTTGGTAGGTTTTACAAATAACATATCTATTTTACTCGTAGGCTTATCTCCACTATGAGGTACTTACTTATTATTTCTGCCACTTTCATCCTACCTAGGTCTATGCCTACCTAATATTTTTTTCCTCTTAGGATTTTTTTTTCTATTATTTGTTTGCTCTTATCTTATCGGTTTAACCTAATTATTTTAGGGTGATTATCGTCTCTACCTTCTTACGATCGATGGTTTAGCGAACGTTCGCTATTATCGACGTTGCGAGAATTCAGGGCTAAGCCAGGTACGTTACGAGTGAGTTACTTCAAGTGCGTGACGAGTACCTAATTATAGAGAGAGCCAGCGCGTGCAGACCTTCGTTATTTTATAAAAGCTGAATATTTCTATGTGTGTTGTCCTCAACCACTGGAAGAAACGTTTGTTTGGATCATTGGTGTCTTTGGAGATAACAAGTAGGTAAGAAAGATGTAAAAAATCTTACGACCGTCAAACTATGTAAGTAAACTAACCCAAATTCGGCAATAAGAGAATTGATTGAATTGAAAGTCTTATATTTTTTTTTATATTTCTTTGAGAATAGTATTAGGAATCACGTCATGTATTGGCAGACATTTAAGTGTCGTCGCAACCCCTTTCCAGACACCCACCAAGCCACCATATCGAAACAAACATCAAAACAAACGGTATTGCCAGTGTTGGGGACAATATGCAGAGAAACTTTCAGCTTTTATAAAATAACGAAGGTCTGGCACGCGCTGGGCTCTTAGTCCATTAATACAATTTTTCAAGAATGTCATTCAGCGATTGTAATGCAGCTTAAAAAACGGGATCAGGAACAGTAAAGGGACATTTTATAACAAATAGCCTATGTCCCGCGACCTTTTTAGACTTCCGTATTAAACCATTAACCATAAACCAAGCTGTGATAGCTTAATGGTTAGGACTTCCACCTCCTAATCGGATATCGGGAGTTCTATCCCGGGCACGCACCTTTTTGTGTTGTTTCGGATTGACTATGCTGCGTAGGCCCTACTGGCCGCTACAGCGTCACCGGGGGGGTTGGCGAGCGCGAAGCTCCGCCTGGGGGTGAGCCCTAGGGTTGGAAGAAATAATTCGAGAGGTCGGGGGGCAACGTCCTCCTAAGGGCGCCTCCTGTGAGGCTCGGACCTCGGCTTAGGATGACGTTGGGATGGGTGGAGTTGTTGGACTACTGGTTAGTCCGTACGCCCCCGAGGCCGTGGCGTGAGTCCACGTCCGGGTGACGTTAGAAATCGGGGACCTCGTCTTCGCCGGCGAAGACGCTGTGATGAGGTTGAATTGTGTAGCCCTACGAGATAGGGTGCATTGTCGGTCATGATTTGATCGTCGGGGTCGGTAAGGACGTGCTTAGGGCGTCTTTTATCGGGGGGGGTCGTTTCGGTCAGGGGTGTAAGTCGCTGCCTCAACTATCAGGGGGTTGGGGTGTCTAATGGCCGGGCACGCACCTCGGTGCGGTGAGTTGCGTTGCGTTTTAAAATCCGTAAATTTGAATTTAAATGTATCAAAATCTGGTGCGGAATTAATTCCGTAGTGCGCGCGCTTCTGTGTAGTTGCTAAAGTTAACAGATTTTGCGGAAAAAACGTAGGTACGGAAAACCGAGGTGCGCACTAGCTCTAACTTTTCGGAGTTATGTGCGTTTCAAGTAATTAAATTAAATTAAATTTTAAGAAAACATCGTGAGGAAACCTGCATGCCTGAGAGTTCGCCATAATATTCTCAAAGGTGTGTGATTCCACACTTGGACTATGGCCAACACCTGTCTCACTCTGATAGGAGGCCAATCCGCACTTGGCCACCGTGGTACACTATGGCGAAAACCCGTCCCACTTTGAGAGGAGACCCGTGCTCTGTAGTGAGCCGAAGATGGGTTGCTCATGATGTTGATGATGACGATTAAACCAATAGTTGGTAAGTATAGTTACTTAGTTTAAACGTTGAATTTTTTTTTATCCGGTACGATGCCGTGTAGAAACCAAAGGGGTATGGGTTTAATAAAAACTGTCATACCCCTTCCAGGTTAGCCCGCTATCATCTTAGACTGCATCATCACTTACCACCAGGTGAGATTGCAGTCAAGGGCTAACTTGTATCTGAATAAAAAATAAAAATAAAAAAATCTTTTATTAACAGGCTTTTACACTTATGTATGTCAGCCTAAAACGTTGCGTTAAATGATGAGAAAGCTTTTAAAACTAGTTGTTTTACCAGCTTTTATAGTCCCAATAAGTTTAAGTGATATTAAGCTCCTACTTTCCTGCTCAGGAAAGTCCAAAAGTCATTTGTGTTTTATAATAAATCCCGCAAACTATTTGGACTTACTTTGCACAAGTTTAAAAAATCTATTAAAAATATTATGCTCCTGAAAAAAAGCATATTACACCATTGAAAGATTATCTAAATGATAAAGAGCGTGGATTTGACCTGCAGCTCGTTCCAGCAACGCACAAGACTGCAAATACTATTTTATACATGGCATAATCTTGTACCTATATCAAATATTTGAAAAGAGCAACCGCCAAGTTTCTTGCTGGTTCTTCTCGGTAGGAAAGGCATTCCGAACCAGTGGTAGATGCATCCGACTATTCGAAAGTACTTGTAAAAGTTTATTTGAATAAAAAAGATTTATTTTTTATTTTTATTTTTATTTATTTAAGTGATATTGGGTTGGAAGTTGGGTGACAACACAAAGAATATTCGGTTGAGTTTGTTGTGTGTGGGCTTCTTCTCAGACCAGGATTCATTTGGAACCCTCGTAACTCTGTACTCCTCAGACTTGCGCCAAATTAGAAATCAAATCTTCCCAAATTGATCCTGCCGGGAATCGAACCTGGGGTCTCACCACCGCAGAGGTCAAAATTCAGCCCAAAGCGATTATGTTTTAGAAGCCATCAGGTTAGCGTGTTGTTTCGAGCTCGTGCGCGTGATGATCACTTACCATTAGGTGTGATCGTATTAATACAAACAAAACAAAATTAGATATCTAATCTGTAGTATTTATTGAACTATCGATGGTAGTCACGTAAGCTCTGCCAAAGGGCTTTACAATTTTTTTTCGTAGTTTTCTTTTCATTTCAGCATACGTTTACACTTGCGATATATAGGTTTTACTCAAAAAATGCCATAAGGCCATAATCATAATCATTTATTTATTTATTTTTATTTCCATTCAGTATTTATACTTAGTCTATTTTTTAATCCCGGAGACAAAAATGACGTTTCGTGTGTTGCCTATTTTTATCAGCTCTGGTGCAATTACATACCGATAATTAATATTTGTAGAGGTAGGTATTCTTGTCAGATGTGTACATACGACACAACAAAATGTCTTGAAAAGAATTTCAATTCGAATGAAATAAGTATACGGGCTGATTTTCAATATATGAGTTTTACATACTATTGAAAAATTCCTTGTGATTTTTTTTTTATATTTCATTGTTACTTACTAATTATTCTTTAAGTCTTTCAAATAATATGTGATTAGTGCCACCTTTTTATCTCGTAATTTTGAAATTCAAAGTCACAAGTGTAAATACACTCTACATCCTATCTCCACAGTAGTTAAACAACGATTTGAAACAATTCCAATCAAATTATTATAATCACCTCAAATTGATTCGAATTAATTCCGATTTGTTTCGATGATTGGTAGGAGTGTTGATTTTAGCCCGAGGGTGCGATTCACACCCTTGTCTCAGCAAGCGTGATGTTTACGTTTCTAACCTATAGGTGTCTGTGATAGCAGGGAAACTGCTCCCAAAAGTTGCAAAATTCTGCATCATCATGTATGTATGTATGTATATACTTTATTGCACATTTTGCACCACAGAAACACAAATGACAGGTTACAAAAAGAAATCTTAATGAGTAGGTACAAAAAGGCGGTCTTATCGCTAAATAGCGATCTCTTCCAGACAACCTTAACGCTAAATAGCGATCTCTTCCAGACAACCTTAACGCTAAATAGCGATCTCTTCCCTTAACGCTAAATAGCGATCTCATCCAGACAACCTTAACGCTAAATTGCGATCTCTTCCAGACAACCTTAACGCTAAATAGCGATCTCTTCCAGACAACCTTAACGCTAAATAGCGATCTCTTCCAGACAACCTTAACGCTAAATTGCGATCTCTTCCAGACAACCTTAACGCTAAATAGCGATCTCTTCCAGACAACCTTAACGCTAAATAGCGATCTCTTCCAGACAACCTTAACGCTAAATAGCGATCTCTTCCAGATAACCTTAACGCTAAATAGCGATCTCTTCCAGACAACCTTAACGCTAAATAGCGGTCTCTTCCAGACAACCTTAACGCTAAATAGCGATCTCTTCCAGACAACCTTAACGCTAGGGAGAAAACGAACAAATGGACAATGGGAGGTGGTGTATAATAAACCTAAATACCAATAGCTAAATAAACTAAACCATATTATAATAAGAATATAGAATACATATTATTAATACACTAATACATACAAATAAAATATAATAGACATACATAAAACTACATAGATATATATACAGTATACACATATAGATTTAAATAGTAAACTATGCCGTATGCCGTATGCCTATCATCAGCACTCGACAGACGTCTACACTCCTCAACTGCAGATGGTCTCTTGTAGGGAGCACTATTTGTGATGCAACTTTGCACAAAACATAATTGCAGACAGATACTTACATTATTGAACAATCAAAATTAGGGCACATCACAAAAGAACCTTTTTGACCTCCAAAATGTAACCAGCGAACGGTTTACGGTACCTCGCCCTTGCCACATTAAACTTATTATTATTAAATATTGAAAAAAGGGCTTTTTAATGAAAAAGATCCATTTATTTCCTCTGACAAAGATCACGCGATGCTGGATAAAAGATTTTATTTCAATAAGTATTTTTTGTGTGATTATCTCTTAGTATAAGAGATAGTGGGCAAAATATTTAGGTAGGTAGGTATAGAATATCATTTTTAATAAGTAGGTATTAAAATTACTACTATATAAGTAATATTAATTTATAAAAATATTAACATGACATTCATATTTATTGTTGATTTTGTAAAGATGATGTACATATTTAAAATATTTAGAACTTCAATCTATACTATGTCTATCTATACAAAGAGGTAGGTACAGTGTGTAAGTTTGTTTGTAGATGGTAATCTCTAGAACAACTGAACCGATTTTGAAAATTCTTTCATCAGTATAAAGCTACTTTATTCCTGAGTGACGTGGGCTATGTTTTATTTTCAAACAAATTAGCTATCCCTACTAAAATTGTAATAAGCTACCGCGGGTCGCTAGTAATCACAGCATACAACCTTTCTATTCTATTAGGTACAATTAACTATTTCTACTATTTTGAAATATGTTATAATAGTTTGGCCACTTGTTTCCATATATTGTAATTTTTGATTAATTCTAGGGACATATTTGACTGAGCGAAGCGAGGCCTCTGAGTTTACTTGAGTGAAATTGCACTCTTATCACACAGCTTATGCTCACAACTTCGTACACGTGGACTACACAAATTTCAAACCTATATTTCACCCCATTAAGGGTCGAATTTTCAAAAATCCTTTCTTTGCGGATGCCTACGTCATAATAGCTATCTGCATGCCAAATTTCAGCCTGATTTGTCCAGTAATCAGTCAGTCAGTCAGTCGGTCACCTTTTTCTTTTATATATTTAGATTATAAAGCAACGAAATCATTTCATTTTCAATGGGCATCAGTATTTTTAACATAATTGGACAATAAATAATTGTGAAGCGAACTTCTTGCGTTATTGCTCTCATCATGTTAATAGACGAACGTTCGCGAGGTGTTCGTTCGGGGCGAACCACGAGTTAATTTTTAAATCGTCAAAACTACTTTAAAAAATTAATGGCTAGCTCTGAGCCTATTTACTTCATTGTATAGCAAATTTACGTTTTTATACTTCTGTGCCTTATTACAAAGTAATAAGGGCTATTTTATTTTATAAAATACATTGTAGTCGAATAGTCGAGTATGTTTGCATTTTATTCAAGGCCAAAATAAAATGAGAAAGGAGGGTATGTTATAAAAATAGCTATTAATGTCACTGGGAAGGGTCTAATGAGGGGTTTATGATAACATACATTTCGCCACTGTGAAATATTTTGAGTTTCTTTCTGTGGTTAAAAAAGAACCACACATTGGTTAGTAAGTAAAGTAACCACAGAAAAATTGGTAAGTAGGAACTATAAGGTACGCGACAAGTCGATATGGCAATCAGGGTACGAGGCGGGGGGACGTCCCGCACACCCGCACGTCACTCGCGCTATCCCGCACCGGGTTAGTGCGGGGGCTGTGCGGGTGTGCGGGGCGTTCCCTGCCCGATTGCCTTCTCGACCTATCGTTATACCGTTGCTTGTGGTCTAGGTACCTTTTTTTATCGAAAGGGAATTTCCGAACTTATTTAGAACTAGATTAAGGTTTTTAAAAATCCCGTAGGAACTCTTTGATTTCCGGGATCAAAAGTAGCCTAAGTCCTTCCCTGGGATGCAAGCTATCTCTGTACCAAATTTCATCAAAATCGGTTGAAGAGATGGACTGTGAAAAGCTAGCAGACAGACAGACAGATAAACAAACTTTCATATTTATAATACTATATTATGATGCACACGACTTCGTCCGCGTGAATTTAGGTTTTTGAAAATCCCGTGGGAACTCTTTAATTTTCCGGGATAAAAAGTAGCCTTTGTCCTTCCCCGGGATACAAACTATCTCTGTACCGAATTTTCCAAAAATCGGTTGAACGGATAGGCCGTGAAAGGCTAGCAGGCAGACAGACAGACAGACAGACCGACACACTTTCGTATTTATAATATGGGTAGGTAGTGATCAATAAAAATAAAAAATCGCTACACAAAACTACAAAGAATAGCCGCTCACCGCAAACTGGATCAACTGTCAAAAATGTCATTCAAATGTCATCCAGTTATAATAATTAACTAGGTACCAAAAATAATATTTGCATTTTTTCACAAAATCCGCACCGCATAGTTGCATCCTATTTGACAAAATGCGGAAACAAAATTTGAATTTGCCAGTCATTGCGCAGGCGCCGGGCCCGCACGGATGTTACCTACTAAAAAAATGCAAAAAAATCACAAAAACAACAAAAAAAAAAACACAAAAAGGTGTCTTTGTCGCAAACCGCAAGGAGATTTGCAAAACCAAATTATTATTGACGTCGTTAAAATTACAAACTATCAAAACTGAGCTGTATTTCGTCGAAATAAAAACAATTTTTCCCTGTCCTTTGCATAACCGAATAGCATAAATATCTTTGTTTCGCGATACAGTATTGCACCTGTAATATAGTACGGTTCAAAATTGTATGCCTTATTTTGACAGTAATAAGATTTGTTATTTTAAACATGAGAGAAAATCAAAATTTAATTTTGTTTCTCCGACCTCCGTAGCTAATTACAGTACACTTCATTAAACAAATACTGTTTTGTCATTGCGACAAAAAAAGGGCCGCCTATGAGTTTTGTGGTTGGCAAATAAGTAAATAATAAGTATTGGTTTTAATAAAATAATAGGTATTAATAATTTGATAATTTTGGGTACAATTTCGACAGTTTTTGTTTTCATCTCTGCTTTTGTTTGTTTGTTTGTACATATAATTACAGGATTTTTATAACATCTAACACAAAAAAACTAATAGTAGGTAGCTATTATGTAGGTAGGTACTACGAAGATTATTATACCTACTTACGTATATTTTGTGTTTGTTTCATTGAAATAAAAATAGATTACTGATTATGGAAGTTATTGAGTCAATGTTGAGGCATTTTAAGTTTTATTGTGGTTGAGACGGGGAAAAACTTTACGGAACTGATATTTTTTTACTATTACCATAAAATTAAAATTTCAAAAATACTATAAAACTACCGTCATTTCTTCATTCTTCATTATTAAGTACTTGTTGATTTCTCTAACTATGACTACTTTAAACGCTATTCAAAAATAAATTAATTGAATATGACTCGATTTAACGATGAAGGAAACCATTGTGAGGAAATTTGCATGACTTGAGAGTCTCGTGTGTAAAATCTGCCAATTCGGACTTGGCCAGCGTAGTGGACCTAAACACTCACATTCTGAAAGAAAAACCTGGCCCAGTGGTAGGTAATAGGGTGAGGTGATGATGAAATAGAAACAGAAAGACTTTTTGTTTAAATAAACTTTTAGACTAGACTAGACTTGGACTTTTGACTTCGACCACTGGTTCGGATCAAGTTATTGATTATTGGTCAAAACTCTCTAATTTTCTATCTTCTCTAAGTCCGTTAACACTCCCAAACTTTTCGTAAAGCGCTCACAAAATAATTACAAAGTCAAAACTCAAAACAAACAAGACTAGCGGTCGGGGTTTTTTTGTTTCTAAAATTTTTCTATAAATTGCGCTGAAGTGATTATGGTGCGGTCTGATTATTGGGTGCCCGTTCGATTCCCGATTATACACATTTGCGACGATCGATTTTGCGGCGTGTAAATAATGAATGTTTGTTTTCGTTTTTTGGATGAAAATTTCGTGGCTTGTTAACTTTATCAAATAATTTTGGAATATATTTCTTATATTTTGACACCAGCAAAGCAATCACACAATAAATTTGATTGTACCAGGTACCTACAAGAAAACGTTCCTGTACATATTATATCGAGGGTATTCTGGCAGAACCAAATAAGTGCAAAAATTTAAAAAAATTAGTTAGAAACATAGGATACTTAGTTTTCGTTGCATTTTTTATCTGGCAAAACCATATAACTGCCGAAGCTTTTACAACCGTTTTTTCTTCTGGGTAAACAAAATATCTAGCATATTTTTGGAATAAATTTAAAAGCAAAAACCGATATGGACTCTTAAAAAACAAAATTAAATGGTTATTACAGTGAGAACGGAATAAAACAATTTACTTTCTTCACCCACAAAAACACTTGTAGATAATGGTATTTTATATTAACAGGTAAAACAAAATATTGGTACTTATTTGTTTCTCATTGGTAAAACGAACTGAGTTCTTTGTTTTATTGACAGGCAGAACAGAATAAGCGAGTTTGTTTTGTTTTACATGCTACAAGAAATGCAATGTGATCCTCTTCTATAGAGGTAAGGCTTACTTAGACTGTTTTGCTTGCTAACGTTTTTATATATTAGTGTGAGTTAACAGTCGTCACGTGCGTACGTGTTTACTTCATCGAGATCTTAATTCAAGTAATTACTGTGTTTATTATGTGAATCAGTGTAAAATGGTTTGCAGAGGAAAGAAGATTGTATCGTTGATAATCAATGACAATGCAACACAAGGTAATTTTGAGGTAATACTTTTGTTTTATTCAATAAAAGATTGTAATGTTGTTTAGGCGCTAAGTAAATGCTTGGTTTATGTTTCTAGGGCAACATTCTTCTTCTGAAAGTGATACAGTAGTAGCAGCTGATGTCCATCATACTGTTGTAGCAGCTGATATCCATCAAACGAACAACGATGGACTTTCCAGGCGTCGTTCAGGTATGTATTTCTGCATAAGTACCTACATACTTTTATTATGATAATTTATAGATATTCATAATATCAGCACTGCTGGGAATAGGTCTCCTCAATAGTCATGCATACCTATTGTCATGTATCGGTATGAAAGACAAGCCGAGAGATTACTCTTACTTTACCAACTGTAAGCATATTTTTACGATGATTAAATAAACATGTCTATTGTCTAGTTTTACAAAGCCTGGTATTTTTTCAGGTTGTCAACCAGTATCAAGAGTTCTACAGAATGAATATAATATCAGTGACGAAATCGAAATAGATATGGAAAGCTTATTTGGCGATGTATCTGATATCGAAGATCCTACCTATTTTCCTCCCCTTCCCAACCCAGACATAAATCACGATGGTGACTTAAAGATTTACTACTTACCTACCTACCTTCAAGATTTACTAAGAGAAGGTTACAGCCAAATAATGACGGAATCGATGGTTTGTTAGAAAATAATAATATTGAATTACTACGGGAAGAAAATAAAAGACAAAAAGAGTCATCAGAAATTGCTAATTCAATATTACAGGAAATTTTAAATAATATGTGGAAAAAAGTTAAACCTATGAAAAGGTGGAGAAAATCTAATCCTGAATGTTGGGCAGTAAACGTAGCAAAAAGAAGAAAAGCTGATGGTTTGCCCTACAAGTCTCTAAAGAGCGGCCAACAAAGATTCCAAAGGATGTCCTTGTGACATGTGACATGTCACATGTGACAGAGGAAAAATGTTTGTAATGCGCAAAAGGAAAAAGACAAGGAAAGAGCTAACAAAGATCCTGAGTTTCTTTCGGTTTCATTTGATCTGCAGGCTGTACTTTAGATCCCTCATTGCAAAGTGGCTCTGTTGTATTATTCTCGAAAACTGTGCGTGCTTAATCTCACTGTTCATGAGGCAAGTCTGCCCAATAATGCATACTGTTTTCTATGGTCCGAACTGAACGGTAAAAAAGGCAGCTGCGAAATTGGAACAATTTAATTACATTATTTAACTAAATGTATTCCAGCAAATGTAACTGAAATAAGCCTTTTTTCTGATACTTGTTCATGTCAAAATAGGAATCAATATGTGGCAGCAATTCTTTTGTGGGCTGTTCAGAATATTGATCATTTACAGATTATGGAGTAAATTTTTTTAGAATCCGGACATACATACATGGAGGCCGATTCTATGCACAGTGCTATTGAATCATAAAAGAAGGAAACATCAGTTTATTCAATGCAATACTGGATTTCAATATGCGAACGTGCAAGGCGTAGGAAAATACATACTGTTCAACAGAAGAAGATAGTAAAGGAGCCATACAAAACAAAATAGTTTAAATACCATGAGTTTTATGATTTAAAAGATTTGGCTTCTAAGATTATTCATAACAAAGATAAGTACAATAAAGGAAATAAAGTGCAGTGGCTTAAAATCAAACGACTGAAGTTTGTAAAGGGGGACAAAAGAATTTACTTCAATTATGATATGAGTGAGACTTTTAATTACTTCGACGTTACCGGTAAAGAAGGAAAAACTAGAGTTACTCGTACAAGAACAAAAAGAAAGGGTCATGATGAATTTCCATCTGAGTAAAACAAAATGTATACCTGTATCCAACCTATATCCGAAGCAAAAAAAAAAGATTTATTAAATTTAATTTAAAAAAATATAATACCAGAGGAGTTGGAACCTTGGTACAAAAATCTAAAGACAGTAAGTGGTTCTGAAGAGGCTGAAGAGGAGGATGAGGAGGATGAGATGTCTTGCGAGGAAACTATTACTTACGTAATTTCCTTAACTACGATTTAAGGAAATTACGTAATAGTTTTTAGTTTAGTTTTGGTTTTTCCTTGATAATACTTTTAAGTGCTATTTTATCTGCAGGGTCAATTTGTTCAAACTTAAGAAAGCTTACATTAATTTAAATAAATATCGCCTATTTGCTTTTCTAATGCAGTGATTCCCAAAAAAAATACAGGTAGAAACAGATAATTGAGAAAAAAAAATTTTTACCGCCTTAATTGGAATGTTATTTCAATTTATTTTAACATCAACTTATTTAATACGGGACAGTGAACTGTTCCTAGTATAGTATGTAAAGATTAATGTGTGTTTAAAAGATTTACAGCGTATTTACGTATTTCAGGTAAAACAAGATAACTGCAATACCTTCACGCCAATTTTCCCCTTTTCTAAACTTTTAATGTCAATTTTTGCATAAATTAATGTATGAAAATAATCTTAAATAATGTATCTAAGTACAAGTAGTGAAAATTTTCTGTAATTGTGCTTCGTCGTGGACCTATGATCATCCAAAACTTTAAATGCCTTTTTCTCAATATAACAGTATCGCTACTTATCCGGTTCTCCCAGAATACCCTCGATATATACTACAAGTTTGTATTGATCTAGATACTGTGCAAGCTTGACAATAGGTATTTAGCCAATAACTTTTAGAGATATTTTTAGGGTTAAAGGAACCCTTATAGGAACACTTTGTTGTCTGCCTTTCTGTCTGTCTGTCTGTCTGTCCGTCTGTCTGTCGTGTCTGTCGAGAAAACCTATAGGGTACTTCCCGTTGACCTAGAATCATGAAATTGGGCAGGCAGGTAGATCTTATAGGACAAGTAAAGAAAAAAAATCCGAAAACGTGAATTTGTGGTAATATCACAAAAAAAATTCAATTGTGTTCATGAACAAATAATTAGTATTTTCAATAGAACACATGACCATCAGCAACAAATTGGTGATCACAAAAAAGGATATTTTTTTTATTTTATTCAGATAAAAGTTAGCCCTTGACTGCAATCTCACCTGATGGTAAGTGATGATGCAGTCTAAGATGATAGCGGGCTAACCTGGAAGGGGTATGGCAGTTTATATTAAACCCATACCCCTTTGGTTTCTACACGGCATCGTACCGGAACGCTAAATCGCTTGGCGGTACGGCTTTGCCTAGGGTGGTAACTAGCCACGGCCGAAGCCTCCCACCAGACCAGACCAGAAATTTAGAAATTATAAAATTCCAAACCCCTGCCAGGAATCGAACCCGGGACCTCCCACTAATAAGACCACAGCGCTCACCACTGCGCCAGGGAGGTCGTCACACGTTGGCGTCGATTTTGAACTAAAAACGGGATAGAGTAATAATGTTAAACCAATAGTGGGCGTGAAACTAATGCCGACAGAAGCTTAGTTAATCAGGGACCGTTTGTTCGAGATACTAAAAAACTACTACCTAGAAACACCTACCTATAAAACTTAACAAGAAGATGAAAATATTACCATAAAACTTAAAACTAGCCTTATCTAATTACCATACAAATCATGCCCGCGTGGAATGGTGCCTAGAATACTGACTGCATTTCCGAGCTGGACATCCAGGCGGATCCGTTGCGCAAAAAATGAGCCAGCGTTTCTGTCACCAGATGAGGCTATTAATCGCGGTGAAAAGTCTCGTAATTTTGTTTTTGCATTAAGACTCCATGGCCCCAAGGTCTCCACGGCAAACGGAACAAAAATGTAACTCTCGATAAGAGAGGCATACTTGCGCCGCTTGCCGTTTTCAGCTGTTTCTGCTTCGGCTCCCGGTCTTGATGATGTCTCCCTGATATGACACGGGGCCAATGTGACAACGCAAGTTGTGTCCCACATTGGCGCCCTTCCCCGTACCCAGGGTTGCCCTCATCCCAACTAATCCCTGTCAGCTCAAAATCTAAGCGGCAGGAATATCCATGGTGGCAAGAAGCCTTTTAAGCCCATTTTTATTTTTCTTGATAGTGTTAAGGATAAGGTTAAGAATAGACTTTACTAGTTACTTTATTAACCGACTTCCAAAAAGGAGGTGGTTCCCAATTCGGCGCGTTTTTTTTCAACTTTTTTTTATATTTCTATAAGAACAATTTGTGAAATATTGCTTGTTATATTTAGATAGACATAGTGCAAAAAGTTGTAAAAAGCAAAATATACGAAATGATTGAGCTATTAATAATGCCTTGGAAAACAAGTTTTAAGGCACCTTATTAATATTCAATGTAAATATTGCTCTAAAGTACCTATTAATGAAATCAAACTACAGACGCGTCTATCCATATTTGACACTGTTGTCATTTTTTTAGTTTCATAGTAAATATTATTTATCCAAGCTCCTTTAAAACACAATCAAACTATTTTGAATACTTTATAAGATACTTACTAATTTTAAATTTAATGAAATCAAAGTTAGTTCAAGCGAAATAGCTTATAAAACATGCAAAACAAAGAAACTAAATCGTGTTAAAGCCTCAGTAACTTTATTTTTAAACGAAGTTTTATAATGTGTTCGGGATAATCACCGTCATCACGAGAACTTGTTAAACAAATAAACCCATTATGTGCAATAAATAAAAAAGCAAAGGTTACGGCGTTAGAGCCTTAGGAGCCAATAAGGCACGGCGCAGGGTTAATTGGATTGGCGAAAGCGTGGATGCACCAACCTGGCCATAGATTAAATACAAATACACAGCAAACCATTAACGATCATCTAAAAAAGAAAAGCTATTTTGTCTCAACAATCAGAAAAAAATGGTTTGGTTTACTGTCAAAATTCTGTGAATTAACTCCTCACGCGTTATTTTAACTTTTTGTGTCAAACTCCATGTCAAAAATACGATTTTAATCCTTATTTTAAAGGTAAACCATACTTTTGATATGACAGTTGATCCATAGAGTTAAAAAAAAAAAGATTCCGACGAATTGAGAACCTCCTCCTTTTTTTGAAGTCGGTTAAAAATGGCGCTTAAGGAGTCATTTTTTATGGACTTATATTATTTAACACGCGTGTTTCAAATAAATTAGGTATAGATTCGCGTCCCGCATCCCACGTTCGTGACGCACCGATGTGGCTGCAGCCTGTCCTGAGTGTGCGGCTTTGCAATGCCGCATCTGCAAAGTGAAGTTAATCTATGTCCGACCCAATCACTGATCGATGATTTATCGCCGGTTCGATTCCGGCGGATGTTTGCTTAGTGGATTACACCCCATTATGACGGTAGCGTCAGAAGTCAGACGCCTCCAAGTGCCTTGATTGCTACCCTGTGAAAGAGCTTGCTTTAGCCGTGAGAGGTATAATGTCTTATTTTGTAGCTAAGTTTTTAAGTTTACGAAGTTGTTTAGCCAATTTAGGACCAATTTATATTATGAAATTTGTTAATCAAAGATTAACGCTTGATTAATCAGATTAATTTTAAAAACACTACACTGGAAAAGTAGGTTCCTCTTATTATGACTTGTTGGCTTTTTAGTTGGAGTTCCTCATTTGCTTTAAAATGTAATCTCTTTATTTTTCGATTGATTCGGAGTCTTTAAATTACGCCTTTCCTAATAACTAATGGTTAATAAACGGTGAATAGTTAGTTATACATACATAGATTTCTCTCTTTCTAATTTCTATATCATCAGATATTCGAAAAAAGAAGACCATTGAGTAACTTTAAAACCGCTATTAATGTTTTTTGTTAGGGGTTAAATTACAAAATATGTAGACGTTTTTATAATATACCTACCTAATTCACAAACCATTACAGGGTAATTTTTAAAGTTTTGCATAAACCAATTACACCATGTTCTAAGGGTTGAAAGTCACGGTGGGTGACCGTGCCTTATGGGAAAGTAGCGTAGGTATAAAGAAGAGACATACGGACATACGGACGGACTGACAGGTGGCTGCAGTTCCCACGATATGGCCAATTCACCTTTGTGCGTGTCTTTGACGCTTTGACTTTTGACATTGCAGGGGTACTACAGTTACAACTTTAGAAAATATAGCGTAGTACGTACTTACGTAAGTGGTCTAACTCGAAAGATTTTTTTATGTTAAGATTAGTCAAAGTCTTCTGGCACAAGTATGTTATAGCAATACATAGAACTTCACCTATAGGTAATATTACATTCACATTTATCATGAAAATAATTTACCTACTTAGCTGTCAAATCGGAGCAGCTAACTTGAACAGGCTACATTGTTTTGTGATGTACCTATCTATAGCCTATAGGTGCATCACAAAAATAATATACTTTACAAATTTGTTTGTTATGTGAAAAAAGTTAATCAAAATATTATATAAAAGGAAAAGGTGACTGACTGACTGACTATCAACGCACAGCTCAAACTACTGGACGGATCGGGATGAAATTTGGCATGCAGATAGCTATTATTACGTCAGCATCCGCTAAGAAAGGATTTTTGAAAATTCAACCCCTAAGTTGGTAAAATAGGGGTTTGAAATCTGTGAAGTCCACGTGGATGAAGTCGCGAGCATAAGCTAGTCAAACATAAGAAATATTAGGTAGGTATGTATGAAGTATTCTTTTTTTTACTCCCTTAATTTTAATATTTTGGCTATGTCAGTACACAATTTCGGTCTGAAAACGGCAAGCGGCGCAAAGCCTCTCTTATAGAGAGTTACATTTTTGTGCCGTTTGCCGTGGAGACCCTGGGGCCATGGAGTCTTAGTGCTAAAAATTTTTTACGAGACATTTCACCGCGATTAATAGCCTCATCTGTGGTGACAGAAGGGCTGGCTCATTTTTTGCGCAACGGATCAGCCTGGCTGTCCAGCGCGGAAATGCAGCCAGTATTCTTGGCACCATTCCACGCGGTCATGATTTATATAGTAATTAGATAAGGCTAGCTTTAAGTTTTATTGTAATAAAAATAATAAATTATCAAAAAAAAAAAAAAAACGGTCTATATCTAGGAGATATTCTGCATTACTATCTAGGTATGTACTTACTATTTATTTTGCTACTATTATTTTAATATTTAATAACTATTAGATAAAGGCTAGGGGAGCTGTTGAAGATACCGTTATTCGACCATTTGGCGGTGATACCATCGGTACGGTAACGTTCGGGGTGGTAGATATACCGTCACCGTCACTACCATTATTTATATGACGGGGTTAGTTCACGGTCACTGGTCAACACATTTGCATATAAACGGTATGGCACAGGTAGGGATGCTCTAAATTAAACTGCGTGCTCTGCTTGCCATATTTTTTTTACTCATAGTCTTTTTTTAAGCTGTGACAGTAGCCTAGTGGTTAGGACGTCCGCCTACTAATCGGAGGTCGAGGGTTCGATCTCGGGCACGCACCTCTAACTTTTCGGAGTTATGTGCGTTTTAAGTAATTAAATGTCACTCAAAGGTGAAGTCTACCAATCCGCACATGGCCAGCGTGGTAGACTATGGCCAAAACTCTTCTCACTCTAAGAGGAGACCCGTGCTATGTAGTGAGCCGGCTATGTGTTGATCATGATGATGATGGTGGTCTTTTTTTAATTGTTTAAAACGCACATAGCTCCGAAAAGTTAGAGGTGCGGGAACGAATCCCTGATCTCCAGAATAAGAGACGAACATCTTAACTATTGAACCATCACGGTTAAAAATATCAATGGTAAAGGAAATGTTATACTAAGGTTTAGTATAACATTATGATGAGTAAATGACGTAAATGAGTATATTGACGCAACGTAGATCTAATCTGTGATCTATCATCATCATGATCAACCCATCGCCGGCTCACTACAGAGCACAGAATGAGAAGGGTTTTGGCCATAGTCTAGAAGGATTGGCAGACTTCACACACCTTTAAGAACCAAATTAAGCAAATTAAGCTTTTGGTTCATTGTATACCTTTAAGAACATTATGAGGATCTCTCAGGCATGCAGGTTTCCTCGTGATGTTTTCTGAAACTTAATTTCTTTAAACGCACGTAACTCCGAAAAGTTACAGGTCCGTGCCCGGGATCGAACCCTCCAACCTTCCGAAAAGGAGGCGGATGTCTTAACCACTAGGCTATCACGGCGCGTCTATTTATCTACAATAGCTCAAAAACGTATAGCTATCAATTTCACGTAGAACGTGAAGTTCACGCTAATTCCCCAACCCCGGAATCGAACCCGTGGCATATGGCGCGGCGGTTACACGAGACACGCACCTGAGAGCACGTGCAGCCATGGTAGAAAAAAACGGGCCATATTGAGAACCACCTCCTTTTTGGAAGTCGGTTAAAAACTGTGTTGGAATGAACTTAATGAATGCATTATTTGATATCCCGTGGCTTCGCCGTAGATTTAGGTTGTCTATAAATCCCATGGGAACTCTTTGATTTCCGGGATAAAAAGTAACCTATACCTACTAGTCCCCGGGATGCTAGCTATCTCTACTTTTTTTTAAATTTATAGACTAGCGCTTGGCTGCAGTCAGACCTGGTGGCAAGTGATGATGCAGCCTAAGATGGAGCGCGTTTGCCGCGAATGTCTATTCACTCTTCATTTGCAGGTACCCATAATATTATAATTGGAGGGGAAAACTGATGCTGGAAGGGTGTTCCAAATCTTAGCGTTTCGAATTATTAGAAATGAGGAGACAAATCGCATCGTACGTAGGTATCCGTGGAATTTCGAAATCGTACGGGTGCAGCCATTGACGATGCCTTGCGGTGCCTCTAAACCAAATTTCGTCAAAATCGGCTAAACGGAAGGGTATTAAAAATCCCACGGGAACTCTTTCATTTTTCGGGGATGAAAAGTAACCTATGCTGGTCTCCGGGATGCAAGCTATATCTCTACTTATATCAAATTTCGTCAAGATTAATTGAACGGATAGGTCTTTAAAAATCCCGGGGGAACTCTTTGATTTTCCGGGATGAAAAGTAGCCTATTTCCCAGAAGTGTATTTTACACCCTTTTGTTCTCCTCAATTTTTAGGGTTCCGTACCCGAAGGGTGCCAACGTGACCCTATTACTAACACTCGTATTTATAAACAAGTAATTACTTTTGCTCAAGTAATTTCTTAATTAAGCCATTACTTCAAGTTAGAATTCTTAAAATCGAAATTCTATTCTATAAACAAGTAAAGTCCTTTACTCAGCTAAGTAAAGCATTAAGCATTACTTGCTGCTTGAGCATTCATTCCAACTGGCAATACTAATTAGTTGCGTTTTGTTCTAATGCAAATGAAATAAAAGAACGTCATATTTTTGTAATTTACAAAGTTTTAAGTGTTTTGTTATGTTTTTATTCTAAAACTTATAAATATATATCATATTTTCTTTATATTAAATTTAAAAGTCACCCAAAGTAATACTTTTTATGTATAGATTTTGGCCAACATTTAGCAGAAATTAAACGTCATGTCACTAACACTAGGATAGTCTGTATTGTTTACAAAATTGTTGTTCCTGGTCTGCGATTCTATAAAATACGGAAAATAAATTGTTGCTTTATTTAAATTTGTGTAATAAGTTGAAAAATGAGTTTTCATACGGAATCTGAGCGGAAAAACCTTTTTCGTCATTGGAGAAAGACCTTTTCCTTAATATAATCCAAAAATATGAATGGAAAATAGGAATGGGTTCACATCACGAAAGTATATTTTAGGAACTCTAATGCTATTTCAACTTCCCGCAATACATCGTTATCAACACTATCTAACAGAGAAAATAAATTGTCTATATCTTCCATTATTATATGTAACAAAGTTCGTAAGTAACTTGTAACAATACCACACACAACTCAGACAAATCACAAAATTAGGAATAATTTTTAGGTACCTACGTCAAAATCAATACATTAACCTCAAAATTGACAAGAAACGTATAGAAAATAACCCATAGACGCTTCTTAAGGCAGCTCAGTTCGGTGCTTTCTTCATACAAACGTAGGAGGGAAAATACAACAATATTCGATATTGTACGCACAAAACTAAGAATTATATCGATTTATCTCGTCATTATCTAGGTTCAATGATATCTAAAACATTGAAAAAAATATTGATTTAAAAGTTACGAGCCTCAAAAGATTCCTATTTTAACACTAAATTTATGTCAACTTTGGGCGTAAATAAATAAGATTAGGAATAGGAAAATTCTAAAAAAAAATTATCATTAGACATAGTTTATTTATTCATTAGTTGAAATAACTTTACTTTGCAAACCTAAATTCAGTAGTTTTTTCTCAAAAATACTTTTCCCAAACTACTGTTCAACCCTTTTCAAGCGCTAGATTTCGGCTAAAATCATCATGCTTCTCACCCCAAAACATTAGACACCGCGCGGGTGGCGGAGGGAAGGGCCAGCCCAGCGGCGCGCGGCTGCGCGTGTAATATTGTGGTTTCTATGACGACAACTGTTGTTATTAATATGTTTTCAAAAACAAAAGTCGTAATGATTTTATAAAATTAATTTTTATTCAGTGGCTATGCAAATGTGTAGAAGATTGAGCAGACCAGAGTCAATAAGTCCTTCAAATACTTATTGCATTTTGTACATTGACCTCTGGAATTTGAAATTTGGACACCAATTTTATTCATTGGTTTATTGACCTGACTTTGTTGTTGAGGTCCTAGTAGGGATATCTACTCGTGTGGTCCTAGTACAATAGGTAAGTAACTTTGTTTAGTTATTTATTTTATCTAATTTTAAAAAACCGGCCAAGTGCGAGTTGCTCGCGCACCAAGGGTTCCGTACTCAGGTATTTTTTTGACATTTTGCTCCATAAATCAAAAACTATTATGCATAAAAATAAATAAAAATGTGTTTTAGAATACACACAATACAGTAAAGCCCTTTCATATAATACCCCACTTGGTATACTTATTATACATTGAAAATTGAAAATACTAATTATTTTTTCATTAACACACTTTAATTTTTTTTTGTAAGTTGTAATCACAAATCTATGGTTTTCGGATTTATTCCTTTACTTGTGCTCTAAGACCTACGTACCTACTAAATTTTTATGATTCTGGGTCAACGGGAAGTATCCTATAGGTTTGTGTGACAGATACGACACAGACGGAGAGACGGACAGACAGACAGACAACGAAGTGATCCTAAGGGTCCCTTTTTTCCTTATAAAGTACGGAACCCTAAAAAGGTACCTGTATATGTATAATAATATAGGTAGGTAGGTACCTACCTGGTGGTATTTCTTTGTATTTTTAGGGTTCCGTACCTCAGAAGGAAAAAACGGAACCCTCTGTCTGTCTGTCTGTCGGTCCGTCTGTCCGTCCGTCCGTCTGTCCGTCCGTCCGTCCGTCCGTCCGTCCGTCCGTACGTCCGTCAGTCCGTCCGTCCGTCCATGCGTCTGTCGGTCCGTCCATCGGTCCGTCTGCCCGTCCGTCTGTCCGTCTGTTCGTCTGTCGGTCTGTCCGTCTGTCTGTCTGTCCGTCTATCTGTCTGTCTGTCTGTCTGTCCGTCTTACAAATAAAGTACGCAACGCTTCGTACAAATAGTACTTTTTTATTTATTTACTAGCTGACGCCCGCGACTTCGTCCGCGTGGATGTAGGTTTTCAAAAGCCCGTGGGAACTCTTTTATTTTCTGGGATAAAAGAAGGCAGGTCATGCCTGTCGTAGAGGTGATGGCCGTTGGAGCCGGAAAGTTCTTGAGTGGAGACCGCGTAGGTATAAGTAAGCGTAGTGTGGGACGCCTTCCAGCACGATGGACCGACGATATACAGAGGCTGGCGGGAAGTGGCTAGGTGAGGAAGGCTGAGGACCGGGTGTGGTGGCGCTCTTTAGGGAAAGCCTATGTCCAACAGTGGACGACCGCAGGCTGATGATGATGGAAAAAATCACGTTGATCCGTTGCACCCCTCACACGTCCCTATCCGCCTTCTCCACTCCTGTCACGCTGGCGAATAAGTTTGGAATAGAATAGGATTTCGATGGAGTGCGTGGATTTTTGTGAACGGAGTTCAACCATGTAGTCGTGGTTTGGTACAATAGTAAATGGTACAATATTAATTCACCAACAACAGTTCCTAAAACCCATAGAATAGGAGTGCAGTACCCTGCAGCATCAGTATTGAAGAGTTGGAACTTAAAGTTCAATAATGGTATATATGTTTGGCATCTACAATATTATCTCACAATCAACAGTGGCTTAGGAGTGCAATACCCTGCATCATCAGGGTTGAAGAGTTGGGATATCGAGTTGAATTATGAAGTCGTTGCTTGGTACCTAAACCAGAGATAGTTTATTCTAAGCGTACCTTTAATATCAATTCAACATCAACTATTCCTAAAACAGCTGATTGAAATCCAAAAGTACAAAAGCTACCCGTGATTATTATGATGATGGTTGAGAAGTTGGCACTTGAAGTTTTAACATGTATGGTTTCTAACAAAAAAGAATGAATGAAATCGGACTACGCGTTAATGAATTACAGCTCAGTATACATTTTAACTTTCAACCCCTCTCCTAAGGGAACCATGCTGAATTTCGGGATAAAAAGTATCCTATATCCTATATCCTTATAGTATGACGTCAAATCGTACCAAGTTTCATTGGAATCCATTCAGTAGTTTCAGCGTGATGCGCGGCCGTGATACAGACAGACAGACAGACAGACAGACAAAAATGAAAAAAATTCCAGTTTTGGGTTCAGTATCGATTATAGAGTGCCCTCGAAAAAAAAATTTCAAAATATCTTCAATGTACAGAATTTCACCTGTTACAGTTTTATTATAAGTAATAAAATAATAATAATAATATTGATTCAGATACAAGTTAGCCCTTGACTGCAATCTCACCTGGTGGTAGGTGACGATACAGTCTTGCTTACGACTATTTCGGATCGGAAATTCTTGGATTCAGGTTAAATGCAGTGCAAAAAGAGAGATCATTAGGATTCCGTACCTCAAAAGGAAAAAGGAACCCTTATAGGATCAGTTTGTTGTCTGTCCGTCTTACAAATAAAGTACGCAACGCTTCGTACAAATAGTACTTTTTTATTTATTTATTCAGATACAAGTTAGCCCTTGACTACAATCTCACCTGGTGGTAAGTGACGATACAGTCTTGCTTACGGCTATTTCGGATCGGGAATTCTTGGATTCAGATTAAATGCAGTGCAAAAAGAGAGATCATTAGGATTCCGTACCTCAAAAGGAAATGGGAACCCTTATAGGATCAGTTTGTTGTCTGTCTGTCTGTCTATCTGTCAGTCTGTCAGTGTGTCTGTCAAGAAACCTGTAGGGCACTTCCCACTGACCTAGAATGATAAAATTTGGCAGGTAGGTAATAACAGTTATAACACACGTAAGGGGAAAAATCTGAAACAATGAATTTGTGGTTACATCACGAAAAATAAATAAAAATGTGTTCATTAACGAATAGTTAGTATTTTCAACTTTCAAGTAAGATTAGTAAACCAAGTGTGATATCATATAAAAGGGCCTTACTTGTACATCAAAAACCGATTTTATTTATTTTTATCCATACTAATATTATAAATGCGAAAGTGTATCTGTCTATCTGTCCGTCTGTTTGTCTGCTAGCTTTTCACAGCTCATCCATTTAACCAATTTTGATGAAATTTGGTACAAAAATAGCTTGCATCCCGGGGAAGGACATAGGCTACTTTTATGATAAATAAGATTTAGTGGATACCGCTATTTTTCTGGAAATAACGTTAGATGCGAAACTTCAATGGGGCTCTCATATAAATAACTTATCGAACAGACAGTTCTGCTGCATATGCGGTAAAAAAGATTCGCCAGTTGACAGACATAGAAACGGCGAGACTAGTATATTTTAGTTACTTTCACAGCATTATGTCATATGGCATATTATTAGAAAAGAAAAAGAAAGAAAAGAAAAAACGTTTATTTTTTAAAGCTGTACCACACATTACCAGTTACCAACTGGTTAGGTTAGCGCCTCTTATACTTGAGTAATAAAGTCAAAAAACCTCAAGTAGAAGAAGCGCCGGAATAAAGTATGTCATGTGTGGCACAACCCAAAAAAAAAAGGTCCCTACTCAGCATAAATGCATATTGTCTTGCACAAGTACAAAAACATACAGCGCTGGTTTTCAGTAGAAACCCTGATTCAGGTGGCACCACGGAATTATTATGGGGTAATGCTGCTGATATAAATTCTATTTTTGTGCTGCAGAAAAGGGCTATTCGAGCCATATATAGTATGGGACCACGAGAGTCACTGAGAACTAAATTTAGAGAAGTTAAAATTATGACAGTGCATAATCAATATATTTTTGAAAATTTATTGTACGTATATAAAAATAAATAAATTAAAAAAAAAGTGACTGTCATAAGTTCAAAGTGACTGTCATAAGTTCAAAGTTTTCATAAAACGTAAACTAATTAAAAAATCCTATTACATTGTAAAGGATTATTTAAATGATAAGTAAGCTTGGGAATGAGTTGCTCGGCTTTGTGATAGTTCTAATAAGTTTAATTTATGATTTTGTAAAGTGGTGATAATAAAAAGAATACCCGGCTGAGTTAGCTGTGGGCTCTTCTCAGTCTTGGGCACGTTTGGAACCCTCGTAGCGATTGCGAAATAATTATCAACACTATATTTTACAAATCCAACAACTGACAATCGAAAAGAGTAATTTATTACCTATTTTGAACAAATCATTTGACTTTGACTTTTGATCCCGGAAAATCAAAGTTCCCACGGGATTTTTAAAAAACCTAAATCCACGCGGACGAAGTTGCGGGCATCATCTAGTGCATAATAAATAGTTTTTGATTTATCATGCAAAATGTCAAAAAATACTATTTACCTATTTATTTATTTTTATTTTTCACTAGCTGCCCCGGCGAACTTCGTACCGCCTAACAGTCGATTCTTTTTCAGGAATTTTTTAAAAATTTTCTCTCCGTAAGAACCATATTCGTACTTCAAGGAATATTATAAAAAAAGAATTAGCGAAATCGGTTCAGCTGTTCTCGAGATTTGCGATCAGCAACACATTTAGCGATTCATTTTTATATGTACCGAAATTCTAGTTACATAGTAGTAATAAATTAAGTTACATTGTAAATGCTTATCTCTAAACGGAGATTTAGAGATAAACATTTTACTATTGTAGTACGGAAACCTCGGGGCGCGAGTCTGACTCGTACTTGGCCGGTCGGTCTGTCGGTCGGTCGGTCGATTTATTTTAGAATGCATCGTATCGACAGCTGGTGGTAGTAGTTTACATATATCCTACTAATATTATAAACTAGGTGAAGCTATGATAGCCTAGTGGTTAGGACGTCCGCCTTCTAAACGGAGGTCGGGGGGTTCGATCCCGGGCACGCGCCTCTAACTTTTCGGAGTTATACGCGTTTTAATTAATTAAATATCACTTGCTTTAACGGTAAAGGAAAACATCGTGAGGAAACCTGCATGCCGAGTTCTCCATAATGTTCTCAAAGGTGTGTGAATTCTACCAATCCGCACATGGCCAGCGTGGTAGACTATGGTCAAAACCCTTCTCACTCTGAGAGGAGACCCCTGCTCTGTAGTGAGCCGGCGATGGGTTGATCATGATGATGATGATGAGGTGATGCCCACGACTTCGTACGCGTGGATTTAGATTTTTAAAAATCCTGTGGGAACTCTTTGATTTTCCGGGATAAAAAGTGGCCTATGTCACTCTCCAGGTCAACCATACCCATGCAAAAATCACGTCGATCCGTTGCTCTGTTGCGACGTGATTGAAGGACAAACCAACGAACCAACAAACAAACACACTATCACATTTATAATAGGTGTAGTGATGTGTGTGTGTGGATGTTTGGATGTTTGTTACTCAATCACACAAAAACGGCTGAACAGTTTTGGATGAAATTTGGAATGGAGATAGATAAAAGTGTTAATTTAGGGTATACCCTAAATTAACACATAGGCTACTTTTTATCCCGGAAAATCAAAGAGTTCCCACGGGATTTTTAAAAACCTAATTCCACGCGGACGAAGTTGCGGGCATCAACTAGTAATAAAATATAATTTGGACTTATCCGAATTCCGAAAGTCAGGGTTGTCAAATCACACTTTACATTATAAAGACGAAATTTTGTATCTGCGTGTGTGTGTGTATAGGTTTGTTACCCTTTCACGCAAAAAGTACAAGACGGATTTGGCTGAAATTTGAAATAGTGATCGCTTTTGAAAGAGTTCTCGCGGGATTAAAAAACCACTATATCCTCGCGGACAAAGTCGCGTATATCATCTAGTTACAAATATAAGTATGTAGGTCATATTGTGTGCTTAGACAATTTAATTATATACTTGAGTTTTCGTGTAACAGAAACAAAAATGGATTGGCGGAAGAGGAAAAAGAAACGGTTTAGACTCGCAAAAGCTTCTCGCAAAAGCAAATCCCTTGCAAAGAGGAGATCTATTAAAATTCATCAGAATCTTTCCAAACCATAATATTATCTTGTGATGATAATGCCATTACTTTTTCGGGGTTATTCCCGTGCGTCACACCCGACGTGAGTAACAATGTGACTCGACGGGAATTTTATTTGACTGAATATGTACTTTTCCGGGATGCTGAATTTGATAATGACATTTATTTTCAAATCCAAAATAGTAGACATGCACTTTTCACAAAAAATAGAAATGGGTGTCGTTTTCAGGGTTTCCAGGATGCTGGTTTTGATAATGACATTAATTTTTTAATCTAAGATGGCGGGCCAGCACTTTTTATAAAAAATAGACGCGAGTGTCGTTTTCAAGGTTCTCCAGGATGGTGAATTTGATGATGACATTTATTTATTTTTAATAAATACTTATATATTATACTTCTATTTTAGTGGATCACGGGATTTTCTTTGGCAAGGAAACGACAAAGCAAAAAATCGAATTGAATTAGATTATGATGCTATCACACCGTACCATTTAGAGCCAGCTTCTGAAAGTTTGACACTGTGTTTGTAAGTTGATATTATTTAGATACTAGCAAATGCCCACGACTTCGTCCGCGTGGGCTACACAAAATTTCGAACCCCTATTTCACCCCCTCCAGAGTTGAATTTTCAAAAATCTCTTCTTAGTGGATGCCTGCGTCATAATAGCTATCTGCATGCCAAATTTCAGCACGATCCGTCCAGTAGTTTGAGCTGTGCGTTGATAGATCAGTCAGTCAGTCAGTCAGTCAGTCAGTCAGTCAGTCAGTCAGTCAGTCAGTCAGTCAGTCAGTCACCTTTTTCTTTTATATATTTAGATTAGGAATTAGGATTAGGATAATATAATTATTATGTTACTAGCTGCCCCGACGAACTTCGCACCGCCTACAGTCGATTCTTTTTCAGGACATTTTTTAAATTTTTCTCTCCATAAGAACCATCCCCGTACTTCAAGGAATATTATCAAAAAGAATTAGCGAAATCGGTGCAGCTGTTCTCGAGATTTGCGATCAGCAACACATTCAACGATTCATTTTTATATAATAATATAGAGATTTACTATTTGTTGTCAGATTTGTCAATGCTGAATTATGTTGTATTTTAGTGACTCAAGACATTCCTTTTAGAAGAAAACAAGGAAAATAAAATGAATGTGCCCAATATACGTACCACTGAAATCCAACATGATGCTGCAACATTCAATTCCGTACTAAATATTGAAAGGTCTACCCATACCATACTTGTAAGTTGTTATGCTATGTTTTTTGCATACATTCTATATAGATAATACTCACAATATATTTACGTTGATTGTATGTTTATTAATTCCAGAAATGAAATGGAGAGCTTCAATAGTTCTGCGTCGAATGATACATCTAATGTGACTGTTGAAACAGAAAATGATACATATTGTGTTTATGTGTGTAGTGGGCTTTTAGAGGGAAATTGAATTGTACCTACTTCCTACTTATAAAAATAAAATTTTCATTTTTGAGATCAAAGTGGAATTTATTTAGACTTTTTTATACACAAGTAGATGGTATATATAGTTTTTAGTCGCTACTAATAGATAAGTGTAGGCAACAAAATTTATTTTCACAGACAAACGAATGTGTAATCATGTGTTCCTAATAGGTAATCCGCCAGCACAGAGAATTCAACTCCTAGAGTACGCATATACAAGGATTTACATGAAAACAAAATCGTAAAATGTTGGCGGGGGACAGGGGAGAATGCTTTGTTGTGATTGGTGGACTGACTAATAAAAACAATGTGCGGAATGAGGGTACCGAACGGGCGTGGGCGATGATTCATTTAAAATTCCGTGGGATCACCACGATTTAGCAATGCAATTCCTTAGGTACAGCATCAGGGTCGAGAAGTGGGTCTTCGAGTTCAATGATAAAGTCTTTACTTGGTAGATATAGGTACCTACCTCTCAATATCAATTTATAACCGACAGTTTCAAAATCCCATAAGTTTTGGTGGTCATGTCCCCTGCAGCATCAGGATTGAGGAGTTGAAATCCACATTTTATATAGGACAATGTTGCAAAGTTTCTTTATCAATTAAAAAAAATACGCAAATCGGTTCAGAAATCTCGGAGATTTCTGTGTACATAGGTAGAAAAACACAACTCCTTTTTTAAAAGTCGGTTAAAAAAGTATCCTTTGTTAATTCTCTACTTGTCTGTAAAAGTCCCGTCAAAATAGGTTCTGCCGTTCCGAAGATTAGCCCGTTCAAACTTCAAACAGACAGACAGACAGACAGTTTTTAAAAACATTTGATTCAGCTGTTATGGTACAGTTCAAATAACAATATTATGAGCTTGCGGTAGTTATTTCGAAATTACAGACAGACACTTCATAGAAGTATGGATTTCTATAATATAATATAAGTACGAGTTGTTTATACACGCTGAGGTAGTAGTTACCTAATAGGTATGTATGTAAGTGAGATTTTATAGTATTCATCAAAAGATAAGTAGGTAATCATTGGGGCCGATTCTCTTGTACACAATCTCTAAACTAAACTAAATTAACAGGTCTAAATCTAGTGCTTTCCTTTACCGCAAGCAACATTATGAAAGGGATAGCAATAGATTTAGACGTGATATTTTAGTTTAGTTTAGAGATTGTGTACAAAGGAATTAGCCACATTATCATTCAAAAAAAATTTAAAAATATCTATTTCAGTAGGTAAAACAATTTCACATAGTGCGTAGTAATTGGGACCATCCCAGTAAGTGTTTTAGTATTGCTACGAGTACTCGTGGCAGGCGACCCCGCTCTTCCATAAAATCTTATACAATAATAATTGAAATAAGTAGTTCCTTCATAAATCATATATTTACAAAAATTCATCGGTGACATCTGTCCAACTATCTGTGTGCCATCATCAATATATCCGGACGCTAGTGTGAGCGCATGCACTCGCTACACTGCTCATCACTGAGTCTATTTCTTTCTATCACAATGTTAGGTGAAATAGCATACAGGTTACCCACGTGGGCCGAGCAGTTCGGACGTGCATCCAGCGTCACCTTAAGTAAAGGAAACGGTGACTATTACTTGGCTAAGAATTCTAACATAAAGCATTGCTTACTAATAGCGTTTACTTAACTATCAAATAAAAATCATTGCTTAAGTAATTACTTTTACTCAAGCAAAGGCTTTTACTTGTTTATAAATACGAGTGTAAGACTCCGCTGTCCATCCGTCCGGCTGTCTGTCAGCGGGCTGTATCTCGTGAACCATAATAGGTAGAGACCTGAAATTTTCACAGAATGTGTATTTCTATTGCTACTTTAACAACAAATACTAAAAATTTCAAAATTCTCGCTATAAATATTAAAAAAATTAAAACTGACATTTCTTGTGCGATAGTACTGAACCCTTCCTGTGCGAGTTCGACTCGCACTTATAATCAGTAATTAGGGTTTTAATAAGACACATAAACAGGATTCAAACCCACGGTCGATTCGAGGATCCACGCATTCTTGCTATTTAGCTATAAGGTTGACCACTACAAAATTACGACATACGATACGGCCTACGGTCGTCTGTTCTAAAAAAATCGCCTACCTGTTGAAAGACCGAAACTTTTTAGGAGTTATTTAACTTTTTCAAAATGATCTCCGACCGCTATTATTTTGTCGTAAAACGTTTATCAAAATAGTTTTAGGACGAGAATAATAAGGCAATAAGCATATTATTTACCATAGGTATGATAATAAATTATACATTGCTAGACTAGATGTTACCAGCGACTTCGTCCGCGTGTGTTTAGGTTTTCAAAGATTTTCCGGAATAAAATTTAGGCTATATGCTAATTCAGGGTATAAGCTATCTCCATTTTTTTGAGCCAAGTTTAGGCTGTCCACCACGCTGGCCTCGTGTCGATTGACACGTATTTGAGAACAGAAAAGGTACAGAGTTAGTTTCCCTTTTTTACCCTCCTAGCTTTAGTTTTAAGTTCGCGTAAAAATTATCAAAAAGCGTATTTTTTTTACCTACTTTGAATAAACGTTTTGACTTTGACTTTACTTCCCGGGGATATAGACTACTTTTTGTCCCGGAAAATCAAAGAGTTCCCAAAAGATATTTAAAAAAAATAAAGCCACCCGGACGAAGTTGCGGACATCATCTCGTATGAAATAATTATTTCCTTAAAACCATTGACATAATATAATAGGTATGCCTAGTTCCGAAAAGTTGGAGGTCTAATTATTAGAAGTCCGAACCTCCTGAAAGAGGCCGAAGTCTTTAACCACTCAACTATCGCCGCTTTTGAGCTCAATTTCGTAGTGGGTGAACCTAAGTACTGTGATAGCCTAGTGGTTAGGACGTCCGCCATCTAATCGGAGGTCGGGGGTTCGATCCCGGGCACCTCTAACTTTTCGGAGCTATGTGCGTTTTAAGTAATTGAATATCACTTGCTTTAACGGTGAAGGAAAACATCGTGAGGAAACCTGCATGCCTCAGAGTTCTCCATAATGTTCTCAAAGGTGTGTGAAGTCTGCCAATCCGCACATGGCCAGCGTGGTAGACTATGGCCAAATTCTCATTCTGAGAGAAGACCCGTGCCCTGTTGAGCCGGCGATGGGTTGATCATGATGAGGATGATGAACCGAATCATAACATAACCCTTATTTTGCCCTCACGTAAAAGTTAAATACCAGTTAGGTGTGAAAGGGTTGACATTCCGGGGGTTTGAGGGTGACAAATGCACCCCTTATTATTTGACGATTATTGTTAATGTAGATCCGATTGCCCAAGATTGCAACCTCAACCCTTTATGAACCCTTTGTCGCCTTGTTAGAGATATTTTTAATAACATTTATAGGAAAAAGGAAAAAACCAGTCAAGTGCGAGTCGAACTCACAAACGGAGGGTTCCGTACTGTTACACCTTTGGTATGTATACAATAGTGCTAACGCAAGCACACCCCACCTAAGCTCTCCTAACAAGAGGCTAGACGACAACAGTCAGTCTCGAGGGTAACGTCAACCAGTTAACACGTCTTTCCGGTTATTTGTTTTCGTAATATAAATTGTGTAGAAACTAATTAAATAGTTTTAGGGAAATAAAATCTTTTTTTAAAAAGCCTTTCCCCAAAGATCCCGTAACAATTTGGTGGCAGCGCGGTGGGATCCTGAACATTCCGGTTTGCCTAAAAAGTGTCGTATACCCCGGGCTCCGCGTAGACCGATTTTTGAACGTTTTTCCGGAAGGAAAATCTAAAAGAAGAAACAAGGACTCTAAAGTGAAAAGTGCTGTGCAAAAAGCTCATAAGTGAAAAGTGTAGTGAAAAGTGCACGAGTCCTGTGTCGGCAGACGATCTCAAATTCGTGAAGTGTTGTTAACCCGTCCGGTGCAACGCCAGGGTGTGACCCTGACCCCACAGAGTTGGAATTCACGGGAGGTCCGGCCGCTTATTCTGTAAACATCTTCGCTTATCGCTGAAGAATGCAGGCGAGCGTCTTGTTTATGTTAACATTCGTCGAACTGTAAGTGTTATCTCTATTATGGTCTACGCGTTATAAATGAACAATATTGAATTGAATACAAAGAAGATTATAGATTGAAAATTATAGATTTAATATTCAAGGAATTTGAAAGTTTAAAAACTATTAACTTTTGACAAAGTTATATAAAAAGGAATTTATAAAAGGAGAATACATAGAAAGTTGTGGAAGAAACTTATATTTGACATTTTACATTTGACATTTTATATTTTTACAGATTTATTTTACATTTTTGTGTGTACTTTATTTTACTTGTGTGTTTACTCTATTCTATTGATTGTTTTTTTTGTGTTTTGTGTATCAAAGTATCCAGATCGAACTACTAACATAGTTTTACAAAATGCCGAGGTCAGATAAGGTTAGCTTAGACGTCCCACAGAGACCTCAAGACAGTGAGACTAGGTCACCGTCCCCGGTCCTGTCAATTAAAGGCGAAATAGAAGTAGATTTGAACATCTTGTTAAAATTTATAAAACCTTACGATGGGTCGCGAGAAACTATTAATTCTTTTATCACGAATTGCAATAACGCTTTCGATTTGGCTACGGAGTCACAAAAGTATATCCTATTTAAATACATTCTAAGCCAACTTCAAGGCAAGGCTGAAATAGCAGCCTCGATTAAAGACTTTACCTGTTTCGAACAACTTAAGGAATTTCTCAAAACTCAATTCAGTCAAAAGAAACACTATTCCCATTTAATCATGGACCTGCAGGAAACAAAACAATTATCCACAGACAGTGTCGTACAATTTTCAACCAAAATTGAGTCAATTCTCACCCAGCTTCTAACAGAGATTACCATGAATTCACATAGGAAGTTAGAAATTCCAGGGCGTACAGCCGCGATGGAGGACTTAGCTCTCCATCACTTCCTTATGGGTTTGCACCCTAGGATTTCGAACATTGTTAGGTGTCGGTCCCCTCGGAACCTAAACGAGGCAATTTCGCTAGCAATCTCGGAAGAAAAGATCCAACAGACATTATATAGAAAAACTGAAAACTACCAAAAGGAAAGAAGGAATTTTCCGGGTCAATTGATGTCAAAACCCCTTCAGGGACAACAAAGAAAATTCTACAAGCCTCCTCAAGGTAATAATTCCTTTATGCCTAGACCCCCTCAGGGTCAGCAAAACCAATTTGGGCCCCGACCCCCTCAGGGTCAACAAGGCCAAAGAAACTTCTATAGGCCTCCTCAAGGCTCATCATATTATCCACAAAGTAACTTTGTGCCCAGACCTCCTCAAGGTCACCAAGGAAACAGATTTCAACAACCATCTTATTTCAATAAACCACACATCAACTTCGTTGATGAAGAAGAGGAAGAAGATGATAGGACTCCTTATGATGAGGAAAATCATCCGGGACCTTCCGTCCCCGACGAACAGGATCATGACGAAACTACCGACTACTATGAGAACGACGAGGATTTAAACATGTAGATGTCACGTCGTCGTGCCGGACGCGACATCACCCAAGTCGTGGCACGAATAGGATTTTCAAAATCAATAACAACAACAACAAGCTATTACCACATATTAACGTACAAACTTCAGGAAGTTCCAGGCCTCTTTCATTATTGCTCGATACAGGCGCATCTATTTGCCTTATAAGAAGGTCCGCCTTAACAAACACCATGAAAGTGCATTCGGAAAATGTGTCAGTAAAGGGAATCGATTCCAAAATCGATTTACCCCTCAAAAGTTTAGGTTACGTGAACCTTAAAATAAAAATAGGAAACGAATTGATATGCCATAAGTTCCATGTATTCAACGAATTACAGATCCCCTATGATGGAATCATAGGATCAGACCTTTTTGCGGCATACAATTGTCAGCTAAACTATAATACAAATAGCCTTGAAATCAATCAACACAAGGCATATTTAATTTTCACTGAACCAAAGTACCTTATTACACCAAGATCAGAAACTGTCATCGAATGTTCGGTAGAAAATCCCGAAATAAGAGAAGGAATGATAATAGATCAGAGAATTTCCGAACAGGTTCTTATTTCCAACTGTATGGTTAAAGTGAAACCCAATAAAAGAGTCAACATCACTATATTGAATACGACTGAAGAACCTATTGAAATAAATTCTAATCTAAACCTTAAATTGCAGAAAATTCCGTCTCACAACATAAAATTAGTTAACAATTGCCAGAACACGTTAGAGAGAACCGAACGAGTTGTTGATTCTCTCAGGTTGTCGCATTTAAACGACGAAGAGGGCGAACAACTCGTGAATGTTTGTTCGCAATACTCCGATATATTTCACTTACCAGATGACAGACTAACATACACAAACGCGTTGAAACATCAAATCAAAACAAATTCGGACACTCCTATTAACGCAAAATCTTACAGATTCCCTCAATGCCACAAAGACGAGGTTCAAAACCAGATAAAGAAGATGCTAGACCAAGACATAATCCAGCCATCGATATCACCCTGGTCATCACCCATCTGGGTGGTACCCAAAAAAATCGATGCTTCAGGTGAAAGAAAATGGAGAGTGGTGATAGACTACCGAAAACTCAACGATATAACCATTGGAGAATCGTATCCCATTCCACAGATCAACGAAATCCTGGACCAACTAGGAAATAGTAAATACTTCTCTACCCTTGACTTGGCATCTGGGTTCCATCAGATCCAACTAGACCCAAAGGACGCGGACAAAACCGCCTTCACCATCCCAGAAGGGCACTACCAATTCAAAAGGATGCCATTTGGACTAAAAAATGCCCCAGCCACGTTTCAGAGGATGATTAATACCGTTCTCTCCGGGCTGCAAGGAATTCACTGCTATGTCTATCTAGACGACATCGTCATTTATTCTTATGATCTAAATTCGCACATAGAGAAATTAAAAAGTGTATTCGATAGGTTACGCCAATTCAATCTTAAACTGCAACCAGACAAATGCGAATTTCTGCGAAAGGAAGTAAACTATTTGGGACATACTATTACAGACGAAGGAGTTAGACCAAATCCCGACAAGATAAAAGCTGTAAAAGAATTCCCTATCCCAAAGAATCAAAAAGATATAAAATCTTTTCTAGGTCTCATTTCCTACTACCGAAGATTCATTTCAAATTTCTCCATGCTTGCAAAACCACTTACCTCACTCTTGAAGAAGAATACCACGTTCAATTGGGGTAATGAACAACAACTCTCTTTCGAAACTTTGAAAAGTAAATTATTAACAGCACCAATACTTATCTACCCAGACTTTACTAAGCCGTTCATACTTACCTGTGATGCATCAAATTATGCTATCTCTGCAATTTTGTCTCAGGGAGAAATAGGAAAAGATCGTCCTATTGCTTTTGCGTCGCGTACATTAAATAAAGCTGAAACAAATTACAGCACTACAGAAAAAGAATGTCTTGCAATTGTTTTTGGTACTAAAACATTTAGACCTTACCTGTATGGAAATACTTTTACCATTGTCACAGACCATAAACCGCTTCAATGGCTTTTCAACTGCAAGGATCCTGGATCACGTTTAGTAAGATGGCGACTCAAATTGGAAGAGTATGATTACAGCATAAAATACAAAAAGGGAAAAGTTAACGCTAATGCTGACGCTTTATCAAGATACCCAGTTAACCCTGTTACAGTAAATCCAGAAGAACTAAATTTAGATGGAGATCTAGAAGAATTACTCATTTCTCCACCATCATTTGAACTAGATGAAATCTTACCTGATACCGAAGATCTACCAGACATTTTTGAAACACCACTGGTTTCAAAACCATTACCACCTGTACCTTCTGTACCATCTCCACCTGAACTCATTGGTTCACCACCTATCGAGCAGATCGATCTACCAAGTAGAGAATTAAGCCCAACTGATGATGACTACTCCACATTTCTGAAAACTGTGTCTGACAAGAATAAAAATTTCAATACGCACATCGTAGAACACAATGAAAGTTTACTGAAATCATCGGTTAAAACATTATTAATACCCACATCCATTGATCTCGATGAGTCAAATCCATATGTTGAAGAAATATTAGGTAATGTTGCAAATTCAAACGAGATTATGGAAGCTGAAAAACAATTACATTCATATTACAAAGTAGAAGCAACCAATAAAACATATTTTCTTCTCTTTACGAAAGTGCACCATTTCGATGAATCACGTTATATTGAAATATTTGAGACTCTGAAACGCGTTAGAAATCAATTATTAATATTTGGAAATATAGATGAAATTGCAATTTCCGATTTCAGAGACCCGTTTGAAAAACATTCCTTCACAAAGATATATAATATTATTTTATTTCTTTTCAATAACACTGGTATTAAGGTGAATATATATCACAATAATATAACTTATCCATCTCCTACCGAAATAAAGAAGATTTTACACGATAACCATGATATCCCAGTCGCTGGACATCTAGGATCAGCCCGCATGTTTAGTAGAGTAAAAGATATGTACTACTGGAAAGGAATGCGTAAAGATATAGAAACATACGTCAAAGCCTGCAAATCTTGTCAGGAAAACAAAGCACTAAGGAGGATAAACAGGGCTCCCATGCAAATTACCAGCACTAGTACTGCGCCATGGCAGCGCCTCAGTCTAGATATAGTTGGACCCTTACCAGAATCCGGATTAGCAAAACTAAAATACATACTCACACTACAAGACGACTTAACGAAATTTTCCGTAGCGTATCCAGTTCGTAGTACAACAGCAGAAGAAACAACAGACTGTCTTCTACATTTCATATCTCTTTTTGGAATACCGAAAATGATTCTTACAGACCAAGGTACGAACTTCACGGCAGAATTATTCAAGAAAACCTGCCAATTCCTGAAAATAAAGCAATTATGGTCTTCGCCATATCACCCCCAGACACAAGGTGCATTAGAAAGGAGTCACTCAACCTTAAAAGAATATTTGAAATCCTATGTTAATGAAGGACAGACTGACTGGCCCCGTTACGTCTACACCGCAATGCTAGCGTATAATACAGCTACCCATTGTACTACCAATTACACCCCGTACGAATTGTTATATGGCCATAAGCCATTTATCCCAAATTCTATCTTTGACGAAACTCCTGGAGCCACCTATCCCGAATACGTGAAGATGCTTCAGAATCGTCTTAAATTCTCACAACAAAAAGCAGTTCAAAACATACAAAATTCTAAAAACAGATCAAAAAACTATTATGATTCCCATAGTAGACCACGACAGTACAAAGTAGGCGACTACGTTTACCTGAAAAACCATCTAAGGTTACGCAAAGCCTTATCCCCATTATGGAAAGGACCATATAAGGTCATAAAAATTCTCGGTAATAATACCTTATCCTTGCTAATCAATAGACGTCATGTCACTCATCATTACGATGAGGTGAAATTGGCCGAAACATCCGGAAATACCTAATAGGTTAACGGAAACTACTTATAGGTATTAGTTGTAGGAGAAAAGTTTACCTTTAAAATTAAAAGGTAATTAGATATAGTATAGTATTAATTTCATTTACTTACTCTCGTAAAATTTAATTTAGATTACTTAGCTTAGGTTTAAAGAAAAGACTCTTATCATTTTTAAAATTTAACAAATAAATTCTTGAGAATTACCATTAACATATATTATGAAATTTTCAGTGCTTTCGCCCAACCGCATCAGGAATACATACAACAAATTTCAGCAAGCTCCGGTATTTATTTTGATTACCTGGGAAATGTAAAAATAAACGAAGGACAATTAAATGTTCTAATTCCATTAGATATATCGTTTGTAAAACCACATGTCGAGAATATTAACTCGGTAATTAATACAGTTGGAAAGACTTGTAAGAGAACTTCAGTTAGTAAAGAGTGCTATAACATTTTCGAGCCTTTAACATTACGATACCAAGATATAGTAAAACAATTCTCTGCCATATCTCATTTGTTAGATACAAAAGCCAAACGCAGTGCTTGGTTTGCAGGGATCGGTTCCATTATGAAACACATCTTTGGAACTTTAGACGAAGATGATGCAGTAGTTTTTGATGAAGCAATAGATTCCGTATTGAATAACGAAAAGAAAATATCGTCTTACTATATGAAAAACAAATTGATATTCGTATTACAAATACCATTAGTGTCAAGTACACAATATAGATTATATCATAATATCCCTTTGCCTACACCGCATATTCCTGGTAAACCAGAGTCTTTCAGTTTAGTAATTCCTAGTTCGAAATATATCGCAATGACTATTGATAAAAACCACTATTTCGATCTGGACGATTTGAATAACTGTTTAATTATTAATTACGAACATTATATATGTGATGTTGCAAATGTGTATGCAACTGATGGTAAAAGTACTTGTGAAAGCGAATTGTTATCAAAGGTCATTAATAAAATCCCGAACCAATGTGAAACCAAGTTCATATATGGTAAAGTAAATATTTGGAAAAAATTGAATTATAATAGGTGGATATTTGTCCAATCCGAACCAAGTAAAATTATCATAGAATGTCAGAGATTTAAAATACATAAAGAGGACACTTTGTTAGGTACTGGTGTTCTAACCTTACGAGAATCATGCATTGGATACAATAAAAACACAGTCCTTATGACAAATAAAATTGATAAAAATATATCTTTACCTCTAATAACCTTTGATTACAATTTCATTAATGATTCGTGTTGTAATAGGTTTAAATTTGAAAAAATTAAAGATAGTGTGTCCCCTATTCGTTTGGAGAGAATCGATTTAGATAATTTAAAATCCCAAAGGGAAATGTTAAATAAAAATTTCTTCAGCACAGAACTGACAGAAGAAATTCCTCACATCATAAAATACGGGACGCATTACTCAATTCTAACCATAATCATTTCCATTGGTATTGTCGGTGGAGTGATTTATATTGTAGTTCGTAAGATATTCAAAAACGTAAATGTAAAGGAAAATAAATTACCGGATAAGAATTTTGAAAATATAGAGTTGGAAGTGAATATCAATCCAAAGGGCGGTGAAGTCGATGAAGTCACAGATAAGCCTATTGGATATCCGAAACTTAAACGGAAACTTTAAGTCTTCTTTATGAAGATAAACTTCGGAAGAAAAACTATCCGAAGTTTACCCCCATGGGGGAGGTGTTACACCTTTGGTATGTATACAATAGTGCTAACGCAAGCACACCCCACCTAAGCTCTCCTAACAAGAGGCTAGACGACAACAGTCAGTCTCGAGGGTAACGTCAACCAGTTAACACGTCTTTCCGGTTATTTGTTTTCGTAATATAAATTGTGTAGAAACTAATTAAATAGTTTTAGGGAAATAAAATCTTTTTTTAAAAAGCCTTTCCCCAAAGATCCCGTAACAGTACCATCATACAGACCTACAAGATAATATACGACTATTATGTACCTACTTTTTAATTTAGCATAGCGGCCATTTTGAAATTTTTATTGGGTTCTATCTGCCCCGGCGAACTTCGTACAGTCGATTCTTTTTCAGGATTTTTTTTAAATTTTTTTCTCCGTAAGAACCATCACCGTACTTCAAGGAATATTATGAAAAAAGAATTAGCGAAATCGGTTCAGCTTTTCTCGAGATTTGCGATAAGCAACACATTCAGCGATTCATTTTTATTTATAGATTATGAAAAAAGAATTAGCGAAATCGGTTCAGCTTTTCTCGAGATTTGCGATAAGCAACACATTCAGCGATTCATTTTTATTTATAGAGAAAAGATTAGTTGTCATAGCGGACAGCACTGAAAATTTCAACTCTCTTCAATTCTATTAGGTACGATTCATGAGATAGCCGCCTGACAGACAGACTGACAGACGGACGGACAGATGGACGGATAGCGGAGGCTTAGTAGGTAATAGGCGAGTCAGCTAGTTTTCATTATTCTACAATTTTGAAAACTTTACTTTTGGCCTTTTATAATACGACTAACGCCATCTAGTGAGTAATGTGGTATCTGTTTTATTAAGGTCCAGTTGCATGACAGAAAAGCTTTAAACACCAGCTGTCATGCAGTTGGATTTAATCGCCATCTAGTGAAGTTACCAAGTACTAGGTACAAATTCATCTAGCTGGTATTAATTTTATGTTGACTATAACCTCCTTGTGTCATACAGTTAAGTACCATGTTGACCCGTTAGGTGGCGCAGTTACTTCACGAAAGTAATGATAAAATAAAATAATTACTTTTTAATAATAATTATATTTATTGAAATATCAATATACCTTATAATTATAACAACGACAAATTCACAATAGGTATATGATAACGCACTTGTGTAAACTTAATCAGTCTTATTATACGAAAATTTATAATTTTTAAGAGCCAAGCAACCGTAAAATATTGAATAGGAACGATCTATAAGCCTATACTTACACATAAAAAATATGGGACCCATTTATTCTAAAATACTTTTTTTTCACAAAAAAGTGAATAAGTAGGTACCTACCTAGGTACAATACATAACGTTATAAAAGTTTAGAATTATTTTTTATTTAACAATTCGTTTAAAAAGGCACTTCGTAAGTAGGTATCTAAATTCTAATTCATGTAACGGTCGGCCCTTAGTAATAGAATAGTTTATTTGAGATTGCTTTCTTCTTCCATGCATCTTATATCAGTAAGTTAACCCTCGCTGTTCCATTTCCTCTCGAATTTCCTCTGGTTTCGGCCAAAATATTATGAGGACGGTTGACCCTGAAATGAAATTAATTCCATTTATATTATACTAGCTTATGCTCGCGACTTCATCTGCGTGGACTACACCAAACCCCTATCGCCCCTTTAGGGGTTGAATTTTCAAAAATCCTTTCTTAGCGGATGCCTACGTCATAATAGCTATCTGCATTTCGGCCCGATCCGTCCAGTGGCCCTACCGCGGTTGTTTGACAGCTACAATGTCACGATCGCAATCATCTCTGATTGGTTAATGCTCGCTCTCTATTGCCCACAATGCATTGTTACAAGAAGAATCGCACAAATTCAGCCAATCAGAACAATTGAGATTGTAATAATGATTGATGCAGGTTTTAGACAATCGCCCTACTGTAGTTTGAGCTGTGCGTTGATAGATCAGTCAATTAGTCAGTCAATCTGTCACCTTTTCCTTTTATTTAGATATCGAACTTCAGACCGGACCGCATTACAGCGGCGCTGCTCGGGGCTGCACTGCGGTGTAGGTATACCCGCCCAAAGCGACACAAAGCGTCAGTATATTATTTCAATCCTTTTTCTTATAGTAAGTACATGTTACAATAATCTGTATATATAAAAGGAAAAGCTGACTGACTGACTGATTTATCAACGCACAGCTCAAACTACTGTACGGATCGGGCTTAAAGGAGATCGCCCGTGAACGGGCCCTCTTTTGTGGCATCGTGTCAAAACTTAATTTTTTTTTTTTTTAAATGTGTTATTTTTTTACGATTATGTTTTATTACGACTTTTTTTCACTCTATTATTGAAAATATCCACAATTACAGTTAGAATCGTAGACATGCATTTATTTTGAAGAAGTATTAATTAAATATAACCTCAATATCAGCAATATAAAAAATAAGATTTCTTTATAACCTGGGTGAATAAATAGAAATCGTTTGCAGAATATAAAGAGTTAATTATTTGTCTACAAAATAAAATTAAAACCATGGTGACATAACAATTATATTAGGGGGGGGGGGGGGGGGGGGGGGGGGCAAAGCTCCTAAGAGAATGGGCAATCTCCTTTGGCATGCAGATTGCAGATAGCTATTATGACGTCGGCAGGGGGTAAAACAGCTGGTTTCAAAGAGTTAGACCACGCGGACGAAAACGCGGGCATAAGCTAGTAAAATTTAAAAGTCGAGTATCACTACTTTTTAGCATAGGTATAGCTTCTCAGAATGAGAAAGGCTTAGGTTATAGTCCACCACGCTATCCAAGATCGAGAAAACGTAGAAACGCACAAAGGATTACGATAGTTACATGTTAATATGCGTTACTTACCTAATAATTTTTTAAATATACTATATTGGTTATATTAGGTACATCTTCAGATTTACCCAGCAAGTTTTACCAAGTATAGGCAAGTGCTTCCAGCAAGTTTTTACACAATCCAGCTTTGTTAGATGTCGCAATTCTCACCTGCTGTAAAAGCGCCGAAGACAGAGAAGGCGAGCTGGCAATGCACGTCGAGAGTGTTGCCCAGCAAGTTGGCGCCCACCGCCGCGCCCGCCCGCCCCACCATGTACATCACGCACATCGCCATCGCTCTGGAAACATACAAACATTCATCATCATCATCTTCATCTTACTAGATACCGTCATAAATTTGTAACGTTCAATAAGTTCACCATCATCATCATAATCTAATATCATCTTACTAAATAGGTTCGTGGACTGTTAATAAATAGACTTGATTTTTTGTATAGCGTTAGTTAATGAGGCTAGAATTCCTTCTTCTTCTTCTTCTTCGCTCTGGGCTGGTTTCCGCACTTAAACGTTTCCGTCTGTTGTGCGTGCATTGCCCCTCCCCGCCGCTGAAGTGCTAGAATTCGTTATTAAAGAGAATAATTTAATAATTAATTAATTATGTTACCAATAAATAAAAATTATTATTTTTAGGGTTCGGTACTTCAAAAGGAAAAACGGAACCCTTATAGGATCACTTTGTTGTTTGTCTGTCTGCCTGTCGGTCTGTCAAGATACCTACAGGGTACTTCCCGTTGACCTGGAATCATGAAATTTGGCAGGTAGGTAGATCTTATAGCTGACATTTGGGGAAAAATCTGAAAACCGTGAATTTGTGGTTACACCACACAAAAAGAAAATTTAATTGTGGTCATGAACTAATAATTAGTATTTTCAATTTTCTAAGTAACATAACGATATCAAATGGGGTATCATATGAAAGGCCTTCATTTGTGGATTCTAAAACTGATTTTTATTTATTTTTATGAATCATAGTTTTTGATTTATCGTGCAAAACGTTGAAAAAATACGACTGTACTACGGAACCCTCGGTGCGCGAGCCTGACTCGCACTTGGCCGGTTTTTTTTAAATATAAACTACTTACCGCTACACATCATTTTATTAAATGTTCCCAAATCTAACTCAAATTATGCGCGAAATTCTATAATTCCACGCTTGGTACGTACTTATAACAATCAGTTCGCTGAGTTTGACTTATTTTACCTATCAAACAATAAATTTAAAAAGGAATTAAGAAACTATCATCGTAAAACAAAAAAAAAAGTAGCTTACATCTAAATATGCATGCAATCATACACTCCCAGTTACACACACACACACACATACACACACGCTCACACACACACACGCATACACACACACACAATCATACACACACTGTTGTAATTTTATTTTATTATTGTATATACCTACATTTATTCTAACTCTATTCTGTTAAAATAGTTTAATTATAATTTTAAGTAATCTCTTTTGGCCTTCTGTTATACCTAGATTTAAATTTAAATAATAATTATGTATTTACGCTGTTGATTACTTTCAAATAAACAAAATAAAAATAAATAAAAATTACTACCACTCCAAGATCCTATTGATAACACCGCGATGTCAATTGCGCAAAGTACACAGATAGTACATAGTCAGTGGCGGATTTGTAGTCTTGGCCGCCCTAGGCCCCAGGCCATCTAGTAAGTAGGTACCAGCCGCCCCTTTCTTAGCACTCATGATAATAGACTACATTCTTAACGATTTTTTTATTTCCAACTTTTATCATAATTAACATCAGTGAATTTTTTTCATGATTGGCCGCCCATTATACCTGGCCGCCCTAGGCCCGGGCCTACTGGGCCTTAGGGCAAATCCGCCACTGTACATAGTAGATAAATAAAGAAGATGATCTTACCTTAAACAAGTGGGAAAAACGTCCACAGCAATCGCAGCGAGGATAGACGCGGCACACCCCGAACATAGCGACAGGATGAGCAGTGCAGTGGCGGCGCCTCCTTGTGGTACAAAGGCTGCCCCGATGGTCGCCATACCACACACCACCATTATGCTAGCTGGGGACAAGATAATACAGGATGTAACCAGAACGCTAGCAAAAACTTAGCGTTATTGTTAAACTACTTAAACACAATCCAATACCAATAACCATTTGCCTCATTTTGTAGTTTTAGTGATTTAGTATTTTTCAAACCCGCGATGTATAGCGTGCAAAACCCCGCCTACGACGCGTGATTGACTCCGAGTGGCCTACTTACGCAACGTTCGTAGACCTCTAGCGTCACTTAGATGTTTTATTTGCATATATCTCGTGAACTTTTACAGAACTATAGGATTTTTTTATAATTTATTTTGCGATTTTTTGTGGTATCATATTATAATAAGCATCTGTAGGGCGATTGTCTAAAACCTGCATCAATCATTATTACAATCTCAATAGTTCTGATTGGCTGAATTTGTTTTTGCGATTCTTGTTGCAACAATGCATTGTGGCCAATAGTGAGCGAGCATTAACCGATCAGAGATGATTCCGATCGTGACATTGTAGCTGTCAAACAACCGCGGTAGGGCCACAGTTCTATCACCTGCCTTCATTTTTGCCAGCGTTCTGGTAACACCCTGTATAGCTAATGTCTAAGTAATATCTATAAGATTTCTTGTAGAAACTGCGAAAGTAAAACTGTCTGCTATGTCGACATCCCAATCTACACGCACGAAACGTTTTGCTATTTTTTGGAATACTCTTCCGCGATATGTGTTTCCTACCAATTACAACCCGGGTATCTATAAAACAAGAGTGAATAGGCATCTTCTAGGTAAACGCGTCCAATCTTAGGCCGCATCATCACTTTCCATCAGGTGTGATTGTGGTCAAGCGTTTGCCTATAATGAATAAAATAAAATAAAATGGTTGAATATTTCACTTTCTACCTAGGTGTTATTACAGTTCACGAGACACAGCCCGCTGACAGACAGACGGTCAGTGGTGGCTTAGTAATAGGGTTCCGTTGGCACCTTTCGGGTACGAAACCCAAAAAAATGATAATGTGGCTAATTCCGTTGTACACAAACTCTAACCTAAACTAAAATGGCACGTCTAAATCTATTGCTATCCCTATCATAATGTTGCTTGCGGAAAAGGAAAGCACTAGATTTAGACGTGTTAATTTAGTTTAGTTTAGAGATTGTGTACTAGAGAATCGGCCCCAAATGTCCACTTACAATAAAGCGTCTTTCTGCCAATCCTGCCAATGAACACGCCGATGGCCAGGTAGGTGACTGCGAACACTGCACCCATGCCCATCGAGATGGGGAACACCCGCACTGCCACCTCGGAGTGGCACGCCTGCTCTGGTGCTGCCAACTGTTGACCCAAATAATAATAAAGGTAATCAAAGGTAATCAAGGTAATCTTTTATAACAAGACTAGGTGATACCCGCGACTTCGTGCACGTGGATTTAGGTTTTTAAAAATCCCGTGGGAACTCTTTGATTTTCCGAGATAAAAATTAGCTTATCACTCGTCAGGTCTCTATCTATACCCATACAAAAATCAAGTCAATCCGTTACAAAATGAATCGCGAACTGATTTCGCTTATTCTTTTTTCATAATATTCCTTGAAGAACGGGGATGGTTCTTACGGAGAGAATTTTTTTTTTATTCATTATAGGTGTACGCTTGACCACAATCACACCTGATGGGAAGTGATGATGTGGCCTAAGATGGGACGCGTTTACCTAGAAGAAATATTAATTAAGAAGAATTAGAAAATTTAAAAATTCTTCCCGAAAAAGAATCGACTGTTCGGCGGTACCAGAGATAATATATATAATATTATCTCTGGCGGTACGAAGTTCGCCGGGGCAGCCAGTAGGTAGTCTATAACATTACAAAAAAATGTAAACTTACACTCAAGTTCCTAGCCCTGTCGAACTTGTCGTGTATGATCTGGCAGATGGTGATGCTGTCCTCGCTGGTGCTGCGCAGCATGCTGTTGAGGATGTCGGGCACCCACACGTACAGACCACTAGACCTGGAGGCCAAACCACGGAGGGCTTCAATAACTATTATCATTATCTCAACGCATTGGCTGGCTCACTATACCTAACTGAGAAAAGCTCTCCTCTCAGAACGAATAAAAATGCCAATCCGCACTTAGTCGACAACAGATGACAGATTTTAGCGCAGTCGCAAGCCTACTGTTTTGTAGCGTGCACTAAAATTTAGAGTCTAGTTCATGTTCTGTCCCTTTTTAGCATTGTTAAAAAGAAAAGGATGCAGATACTCTAAATTTAGTTTAGAGAAAGACAACGAAATCGGTGCCAAAATTGACTCATGCTTGTGTTTAAGTCGTATCGGTATACCTACGTAAGGTACCTACACTAAATGTGTGCGTTTGACAGCGCTTGCTCGCGACTGATTGGTCCGACATGCACGCACACTTTCACAATGGCGATGTAAACGACGTTACCACAAGTAAAGTTCAGTACCCTTCGTGAATTGCCTACGACTTCCGTGTGAATTTAGATTTTTAAAATTCTTTGATTTACCGGAATCAAAATAATTATTATCTATGTCCACTCGAGGGATGCACGCTATCTCTGTAGGTACCAATTCCTTTCGTCAAATCGGTTAAAACGGATGGGCCTTTAAAATCCCATGGGACCTCTTTGATTTTCTGGGACAAAATGTAGCTTATGTCCTTGTTTGGGATGCAAGCTATCTTTACACCAAATTTCGTCAAAATCGGTTAAACAGATAGGCCAAGATAAACTAGCTGACAGACAGACACACTTTTGAATTTATAATATTCGTATGGGTATGTCACTGACTGACTAGGCAACTTGCAACTAAGCTAACGATCCATATCTAAATCCTTGAACTACTTTTTGAAAATAATATCACAGTTAAAAAAACAACTAACCAGTAAAATTAAGCAATTAATTTTTCCTCTAGTTCCAGTGTACAAATTAAAATATAGCCATTTAATTATATCTTTAAGAAATAATTATAGTTGAACATTACAATCAATGGACTGATTCATGCAAACCTAAAGATAAAAACAATAATGCAAACGTTTTTCCATAACAATTAAGTGTTTGTGATTGAAATCATAATTCAATTTTCAATCTATTCTGGTGACGACACCGACAATCATTGAAATAGATTTCCATTAAAAAGGATTAACATAAAACTTGAGAAAACATCTTATATATTAAGTCTCGCAACATGCTATTGCGTTGGGAGTCTGGAACCATGTCTCATTAAATGAGACGACATGACGTCATTTTGACGTCATTTGACGTACACTTAAGTAAAAATATACCATCAGCTCTAAACTTCAGTCTAGTGATGACGTCACTAAAATGGCGGCCACGCGCATTAGCAACTTGCGCGACTTATATACAAAGTCAAAGTCAAATGATTTATTCAAAATAGGTAATAAATTACGCTTATTGATGGTCTGGTATGGTGTTAGATTTGTAAGATATAGTGGTGATAGGTAATTAGGTATAACGCAAACTTAAAACTAAAGCTACGAGGGTTCCAAACGCGCCCAGGTCTGAGAAGAGCCCACAACAAACTCAGCCGGGTATTCTTTTTATTATCACCACTTTACAAAATTATTGAAACTTATTAGAACTATCACAAAGTCGTTAAGCAACTCATTCCCAAGCTTGCTTATCATTTAAATAATCCTTTACATTGTAATAGGATTTTTCAATTAGTTTACGTTTTATGAACACTTTGAACTTGTTGAGAGACATCATCAATCATCAATCATCAATACTTATAATAAAACTGTAACAGGTCAAATTCTGTACATTGAAGATATTTTGAAAGTTTTTTTTCGAGGGCACTCTATAATCGATACTGAACCCAAAACTGTAATTTTTTTCATTTTTGTCTGTCTGTCTGTCTGTCTGTCTATCTGTCTGTCTGTCTGTCTATAACACGGCCGCGCATCACGCTGAAACTACTGAATGGATTCCAATGAAACTTGGTACGATTTGAGGTCATACTATGAGGAAGAATATAGGATACTTTTTATCCCGAAATTCAGCATGGTTCCCGTAGGAGAGGGGATGAAATTTAAAATGTATACTGAGTTGTAATTCATTAACGCGTAGTCCGATTTCATTCATTCTTTTTTTGTTAGAAAGGGGATATTTTAAAGATTGTTCCGTAAATATTTCAAGGTCATCTGTTTTTAACCGACTGTCAAAAAGGAGGTGGTTCTTTTTTCTACATCGATTTTTTCGAGGTTTCTGGACCGATTTGCAAATATATTTTTTAAATCAACAAAAAAAGTTTACGTCGTGGTCACATAAAAAATTCTGGATTCAACTCCTTAATCCTGATGCTGCAGGGTTACTGCCCGCCTGAGTTATCAAGATTCAGGAAGTGTTCATAGTGAATTCATATTGTAGGTACCAAGCAACGACAACAATCCCGAAAAATCAAAGAGTTCCCGCGGGATTTTAAAAAACGTAAATCCACGCGGACGAAGTCGCAGGAATCAGCTAGTCTCCAATATGTCTTCTGGAAGCTTATTATAGAAACGTATGGAATTACGAGCAAATGAATTGCTAACTTTACTGAGCCTAGAGGCGGGCATTACAAGTTTATTTTTATTTCTAGTAGGTATTTATATACCAGTCACTTTTTTTTAAAAATTTATTTATGTTTTTATGTACGTACAGTAAATTTTCAAAAATATATTGATTATGCACTGTCATAATTTTAACTTCCCTAAATTTAGTTCTCAGCGACTCTCGTAACTCTTGAGTACTTAGTACCTACCGCCGCTTGAACGGCTGAACCTATTTTGACGGGACTTTCACAGACAAGTAGAGGATTAACCAGGGAGTAACATAGGCTACTTTTTTAACCAACTTTCAAAAAAGGAGGAGTTGTATCTTTCTCCCTATGTACACTGGAATCTCCGAGATTACTTAACCGATGTGCCCGATAGCCCGTATCCCCCGGACTTGAAGGATTCTTTGCTGCCAGTTAGGCGGCCGACAGTAATGTATATCGGCCTTTAGAATGACATTTCGGCTTTGTAGAGCGTTGTCTCTGTCACTCATACCTATATGACGTCTTGTCAGTCTCAACGACAGAGTCGAATCTCCAGGTCGATGTACATTACTTTCGGCCACGTACTGTACTACCCTTTCTTTAAATCTCATAAATAAAACAGAAATAGAAACTTACAGCATAAATACAGCAAACATCAGCGTATGGGAAATGCATACGCATCGTAGTAGAGGCGGTCTGAAGAGTAATGTAATGTTCTTCACGGCACCCACGAAGCCCCCGGACTTGGAGGTTTCTATGTTGCCAGTTACTATCCTTTCTACCTGCAAGAACAATAGGTGTTTATTACACGCTATACTGTAGCTTCTCTTGTAACTTTGTAACATGCAAATTTTTTTTTTGATATTTCAAAGCTTTGCAATCAGTCATTGAATGGACTTTTATCAGATTTTTATGAGTGCATTCAAGGTTGGAAGAAGGCCACTCCATCGAGAAACTCTTCTCATAATGCTTTCGCTGGCCTTAGTGTGCGCACCAGACAGTTCTTCTATTGTGGCTCTTTTCAGCCTACTAACTCTGCTGCATGTGGTAAGTGAACTAACTAGTGTGGTAAGAGATACCACCACCAGTGAGTGTGGTGAGTGGCCAGACTATTCGCATGGACTTCAAGCCTGGCCTTGTGTTGCAAGAAAATCTAACCACCTTACTTTTCGTCTTCAGCTACGTCTAGTTACCGCACCCTACTCGCATAGTTCAATGAATGTGATCTAGTAATGGTAGGTAATGACGTATGGAGCGGAAACGTGGATAGATCTCAAACGTGACCTCATCCACAAATTAAAAGTCACGCTACGGAGCGAGTTATGTTGTGTATTTCTGTCAGGAATAAAATCCAGCACGCGGAAATTCGTAGAAGAACAAAAGTAACCGGCATAGCTTAAAGCAAACCGATGAGACAACGTGAAGGTCATGTCTGTTACGGAACCGATGGTTGATGGGGCCGACGTATTCTGGAGTGGAGACTGCGTACTGGTAATCCCAGTGTATGACTGCCCGCTGGGCCGATGACCCAAAGAAGTTGACAGGAAGCGGATGGATGGGGAACCAACTCCCTTAGGTGGTGTTTCCAACAAATCCAAAATTATTTAAGGGGCAGATCAAAAAATTGCTTAAAAACCGGCAACGCATTGACGGTTCCTCAGGTGCTGCAAATGTTCATGAGCGGCGATAATCGCGGAATGATTTGCGTGCTGGTTTGCGCGCTATTTTTATAAAAAAAACTAGCTTTTAAAAAAATTAGGTCTTTGAAAAATCCCGTGGGAACTCTTTGATTTTCCGAGACACAAAGTAGCCTATGCCACTCTCCAGGACTTTATTTATATCCCTGCATAAAATCACGTCAATCCGTTGCACCGTTTCGACGTGACTGAAGGACAAACCAACAAACAAACACACTTTCGCATTTATAATAAGGGTACTGGTACAGTAGATCTTTTGAGAATTCTTGGTCCTTACGGGGGAATCCAATTGGGGACCTAACGATTTAAAGCCGATTAAGCTAAGCTAAGACAATGAAACAATTGGATTGGAATAACTTACAGGATAATTTGCCTCCCTAGTGTTATGGTTGTACGCATACATCTTAGCCAGTACAGGCAAGGCTTTCTCGGGTCCACTCGAGGACAGCAGGTATCTGGGGCTCTCGGGTAACCATAGCAACGCGGAGGCGGCCACCAACCCAGGTGCGCACCACGACCAAATGAACACTCTCCACGGCACCATCTTGAAACCGAACAGCGGGAACGACCAGGTGCCTGGTATTATCACCCAAGCTAGACCTGAAAATAAAATCTAGATTAAGTCTAGGTAATAATATAAAGGCGAATACAATAATGTAAGGGTCTAGGTAATAAGTGGTGATAGCCTAGTGATTAAGACGTTCACCTTCTTTTCTGAAGGTCGAAGGTTCGATTCCGGGTACGCACCACTAACGTTTCGAAGTTATGTGCGTTTTTAAAAACATTTAAGTAAATATCACTAGCTTTAACGGTGAAGGTAAACATCGTGAGGAAACCTGCATGCCTGAGACTTCTCCATATTCTCAAAGGTGTGTGAAGTCTGCCAATCCGCATTGGGCCAGCGTGGCAGACTATGGCCTAAACCCTTCTCACTCTGAGAGGAAACCCGTGCTCAGTAGTGGGCCGGTAATGTGTTGATCATGATGATGATAATGAATAATGTAAGGAATGGGCGGTGACCTACGCCCATCTCCGATGTAACTAGAGGCTATCTCTGTACCTACTCTGTATCATTCATCAGTAGTAACTACTTCTTCTTCTTCTTCTTGAAATGCCGTCTCCTATCGTAGGTTGGCAATCATTAGGGCTATCTGCACCTTGGACACTGCTGCTCGGAAAAGAGGTCGGGTTCCATTGGCGTAAATTCTTTAGCCACGATGTCCTTCTACGGCCTGGTGGTCTTCTGCCGGCTATTTTCGCCTGAATAATGAGCTGAAGAAGGTCGTATTTGCTATTTCTCATAATGTGGCCGAAGTACTCCAACTTCCGCACTTTTACGTATGTACTTACCTTCATCATGATCAATCCATCGCCGGCTCACTACAGAGCACGAGTCTCAGAGTGAGAAGGGTTTTGGCCATAGTCTACCACGCTGGCCATGTGCGGATTGGTAGGCTTCACACACCTTTGAGAACATTATTTTTTCCTTTACCGTTAAAGCAAGTGATATTTAATTATTAAAACGCACACAACTCCGAAAACTTAGAGGTTCGTGCTCGGGATCGAACCCCCGACCTCCGTCGGGGTCTATCATCATGTTTTATCATTAGTTAGACCATTTTACGAGGAAGGAATAATGTTAGCTGAGAAGGGTTTTGGCCATAGTCTACCACGCTGGCCAAGTGCGGATTGGTAGACTTCACACATCATTGAGAAAATTATGGAGAACTCTCAGGCATGCAGGTTTCGTCATGACTCCGAAAAGTTAGAGGTGCGTGCCTAGGATCGAACCCCCGACCTCCGATTAGAAAGCGGACGTCCTAACCGCTAGGCTATCACAGCTTCGTACTTAGCTTACTACTTACAAATAAATGATACTGATGATCATCCACGTGGATTCAGGTTTTTAAAAATCCCGCGGGATCTGTTTGATTTTCCAGGGCAAAAAGTGTGTACTGACACGTACCTACCTACTGGACATTATTTAAACTGCAATAATTTATAGTTTTGTTATCAATGTAGGTCAATCACACGACTTGTATGTTGTATATTGTCTATTATTTTGTTGCTTGATTGACAGTTCGAACCTACTAACCTAACCTTGACTAATATTATGTTATTAAATATTAATTATCAAATAACATGTTAATTAGCCCAGGCGATTTATGCAAAATTTGAATTAGACCTCGAAATAAATATGTCTGTTACTCTAGTTCTTCTACAATTAAATTATCTACAGAATCAAATTGTCTACAAAATGGGTTTTAGATCATTTTGATAAAATTTATAGTTTCAGAAACATGCCTACCTAGGTACTTTGTATGTTTAACCAGATGAGGTGAGGAAGTAAACCCAAATTATTTTATTCTATAGGCATTCTATAGGTAGCTACTTATCTGTATTTAACTAGGAACAACTAAACGGACATTAAAAATAATATGTTTCTATTTGTGAAAATACTTTTAAACCTTATAAGTACCCGGCAGAAAATATTGTACATCGACCTTTAGAAAGAGATAGCGGTTTCGTAGAGCGTAGTTTCTGTCGTTGAGCCCGACAAAACGTCACGTAGTTATGAGTGACAGAGACAACGCTCTACGAAGCCGAAATCTCTTTCTAAATGTCGATGTTCAATATTTTCTGCCGGTTACTGTATCTAGCCTATGCTTATCTATAAACGCAGCAGCATTAACTAGGCCCTTGTGCTCGCTGGTAAGTTTGAACTCACACTCAGCGGTGGTGATCACGTAGCTCATGCCCACTGATTCCATGGACACGTTGAGCATCATCAGCCCGCAATATTGGTCTACAGTCTACACAAAACAGGAAATTACCTGGTAATATCATAAAAGAGAACGAGATAAATGCTGATCCCCACGCTATAGCGGCAGCGCGCCTCGATCCCGTGTGCATCTCTCCCAGATAAGCGTACACCGTTGCACTTGACGCAGATACACTGTAACAATAAAATAATATTGCACATACCTGAAAAGAGTAACCACCGAGTTTCTTGCTAGTTCCCGATATGTAGCAAGGGCATTCCAAATCAGTGGTAGATTCACTTGGCGATTCTTATGCACTTGGGATAAAATTCTTTCTATTTCTATAGCGGTATTAGCCTAGTTGCGACTAGACAAGGGTTGCGAAGCTGACGTGGCAATGCGCAGGGCACATAGTTCGTACAACCGATAGACGTTGGGGTCCCAAGGTGCTGGAATCGCGCACCGGAAGACGCAGCGTTGGATCCATGCGGCGCAAGACCGTGGCGTGTGACCCTACAAGAGACCTATTTCCAGCAGTAGACGTTTATTGGTTGACGATGATGATGAAGACTTTGGGCTCCTATTCGGGGTTTCGGACTTCGAACACGCGACTAACTTTTGAGAGCTACGAGCGTTCACGAGTAGTTTGAGCGTCACTTGCTTTGACGCTGAAGAAAAAAATAGCGGAGGAACCGGCATGTCTCAGAGGTTCTCTATAATATTTTCAAAGCTATGCCAATCCGCATGGGCCAGACATTGCCCAAGCCCTTCTCATTCTGTGAAGAAACCCGTGCTCAGTAGTGAACTGGCGATAGGTTGTAATGAAGAAAAAAAGTTTGCCAAGTAGTTGGATTTTATATTCGCAGAATTTATTGATCGATTGCGAAAAAACATTGCTACAATTTCGATTGTTGTGATTGGCTAAAATGGTACCTATTCTTGCTGCAACAACAGACTTCTAGTGAGAGTGTCGGTGAGACATACTCGTTATAATGACTTTTGTCCTTAAGCTTAGGTGTATCGTTGATTCAAAGAACTGCGGTATTTTGCAAAATATGTAACCCAGCGGGATTATTCTGTCAGATTCCTTGTTGAAGTTGAATATATACTTACAGACAACCAGTAAAGAATCTAAGAATGAGCAGCATCCAGACGTTAGTGGAGAAGGCGGAAGCTAAGGAGAAGCCTGCAGAAGCCACCATGGCCGGCAACATCACCGCGCGTCGACCGAACCTATCCCCCAGGTAGCCCCAGAGGAAGGATGTGCTTATGATACCTGTGGAAAAACGATTTCATGATTACAAGGCATACAGCATTATGCTGAGCTGGAAACTTTTTTCGTGTTGTACCACACGTGACAGTTTATTCCGGCGCTTCTTCTGCTTGAGGCATTCTGGCTTTAATGCTCAAGCGGAGGAAGCGCCGGGATGACCAACCCTTACTTAAAATATCACTTGCTTTAACGGTGAAGGAAAACATCGTGAGGAAACCTGCATGCCTGAGAGTTTTTCACAATGTTCTCAAAGGTGTGTGAATTCTGCCAATCTGCACTTGGCCAGCGTGGTAGACTATGACAAAAACTCTTCTCACTCTGAGAAGAGAGCCGTGCCCTGTAGTGAGCCGGCGATAAGTTGATCTTGATGATAGCTTACCTATAAACGCAGCAGCATTTACCAGGCCCTTGTGTTCGCTGGTAAGATTGAGCTCACACTCTGCGGCGGTGATCACGTAGCTCATGCCCACTGACTCCATGGACACGTTGAGCATGATCAGCCCGCAGGTCAGTAGGACGAGGTGGTTGAACTTTCCGTGACCTGGATGTGGAAGTGTAACATTATACGTAATCTGTTTTAAGGTTTTAATCCAATTTGCTGTAAACCAGGCAAGGTTATGGCAGGTTTATTTAACTACTAGCTAATACCCGCGACTTCGTACGCGTGGATTTCATTGTCATCATCATCGTCAACGTCCACTGCTGGACATAGGTCTCTTGTAAGTTGTAGGGACTTCCACACGCCACGGTCTTGCACCGCCTGAATACAGCGGTTCCCTGCGACTCGTCATCCATCCACCTAGTGGGGGGGGGGGGGGGGGGGGGTCTTCCAACGTTGCGTCTTCGGTGTGAGGTCGGCGTGGATTTAGGTTTTTAAGAATGCCGTAGGAACACTTTGATTTTCCGGGTTAAAAATTAGCCTATGTCAGTCTCCAGATTGTATAAGCATCTTAAGAAAATTCACACTCGCTTCGCTCACGCACACACATAAGCAGGTTGGTACACGCACCTATTTACTCTATTATACCCGTATGGTTCACGTTCACTATCATCATCTGGAGGGTATAAAAGTTGTGCAATAAACCCGAGTTGTTGGCTATTCAATAGATAATATGAATGTATTCACATGTCACACTAATAACTAGGACACTTACCTTCCCACGATATTTTAATGCGGCATTGTTTAAGTTATTGTATAGTAAGGAATACATAAAATGTTATGTTAATAAATTATGTTGAGTAGTATGCGACCAAATTGTATAAATTAATAAAATTATTCGTCTGTAAACTATTGAACTAAACTATTTCTGATATTTCCAATAAAATCCTATTCTATGAAGCTTTTAGCAAAACTAGTATACCTAAAACTGAACACTAAAGTACCTAAACGTGTTGCGGCACTGACATTGTAGCCCATGGTAGGTATTTAGAGAGCCTATTCAAATTCAGTTAAAGCCGAAAAGGCGAAAACAGAATAAGACAAGAGATAGAGAAATAAAACTGAAGAATTTATATTTTAACTAGCTTATGCTCGCGTCTTCGTCCGCGTGGACTTCACAAATTTCAAACCACTATTTCACCCCTTTAGGGGTTGATATCATAATATTGACGTCATGTCATTAATAGCTATCTGCATGCCAAACAGTCCGATCCGTCCAGTAGTTTAAGCTGTGCGTTGATAGATCAGTCAGTCAGTCAATCATCCATACTAATATTATAAATCCGAAAATATTTCTGTCTGTCTGTCTGTCCGTCTGTTTGTCTGTCTGCTAGGCTTTCACAGCCTATCCGTTCAACCGATTGTGACGAAATTTCGTACAGCAATAGCTTGCATCCCGGGGAAGGACATAGGCAACTTTTTATCCCGGAAAATCAAAGAGAAATCCCATGGGATTTTTAAAACCCTAAATCCACGCGGACGAAGTCGCGGGCATCATCTAGTTTTATATATTTAGATTTGCACAAGAGAATTGCTACCAATATCTGTGATATAACCTTTGCCTTAAAATGTAGACGATTATCGTCGAGAGCCTTTCTTGTTATAAATGAATGAATGAAATGAATAAAAATCTTTTTTATTCGTATAAACTTTTACAAGTGCTTACGAATAGTCGGATGCATCTACCACTGATTCGGAATGCCTTTCCTGCCGAGAAGAACCAGCAAGAAACTCGGCGGTTGCTCTTTTAAAATATTTGATATAGGTACAAGATTATGCCATGTATAAAATAGTATTTGCAGTCTTGTGCGTTGCTGGAACGAGCTGCAGGTCAAATCCACGCTCTTTTATCATTTAGATAATCTTCAATTGTGTAATATGCTTTTTTCAGGAGCATATTTTTAATAGATTTTTTAAACTTGTGCAAAGGTAAGTCCAAAATAGTTTGCGGGATTTTATACGGGACGTTATAAAATACGGAACCCTAAAAACACACTGAGCGAACCTCGTTTGCGCCTAGGTACCTACTTCCTACTTGTACCATACTGTATCTACATACCGCACATGAGTCTTGTGTTCTCAAAGCCATAGGTCATAGACCGTTGCCGGGGTCGCTTACCCGCGGCAAACAGATCGTAATAAAAACAACAATACAGACTCTTTATCTACACTAATCTATATCTAAATATATAAAAGGAAAAGGTGACTGACTGACTGACTGACTGATCTATCAACGCCCAGCTCAAACTACTGGACGGATCGGGCTGAAATTTGGCATGCAGATAGCTGTTATGACGTAGGCATCCGCTAAGAAAGGATTTTTGAAAATTCAACCCCTAAGGGTTGAAATAGGGGTTTAAAATTTTTGTAGTCCACGCGGACGAAGTCGCGAGCATAAGCTAGTATGTATATAAAAGGAAAAGGTGGCTGACTGACTGATCTATCAACGCACAGCTCAAACTACTGAACGGATCGCGCTGAAATTGGGCATGCAGATAGCTATTATGATGTAGGCATCCGCTAAGAAAGGATTTTTCTCAATTCAACCCCTAGAGGGTTAAAATAGGGGTTTGAAGTTTATATGAAACTCTGTCAGTTTTGAAGTTAGAATTGCGAAATTTTGCAATTTACACTAATCTAAATATATAAAAGGAAAAGGTGACTGACTGACTGACTGACTGACTGATCTATCAAAGCACAGCTAAAACTACTTGAAAGCTGAAATTTAGCATGCAGATAGCTATTATGACGTCGGTATCCGCCAAGAAGGGATTTTTGAAAATTCAACCACTAAGGGAGCAAAATAGGGGGTTGAAATTCATGTAGTCCACGCTGACGAAGCTAGCCAGTACCTCAGTACCCTCAGAATAGGCAATTTTTCCTTTTATAAATTTAGAGATAAATAAATAAAACATTTATTTCGGAAAAGTTCTCTTCAGAATTTTAAAATCTAAATCCGTACGAAGTCGCAGACAGACATTAGTAATGCTAGCAAGATAAGTCGATAACTTTTTAATTTCCCGACGTAATTCTTATCACATATTATTTATGATCATATGCAAGCAGCTCGATGTATATGGCTGAGCATACCTACAGGTACCTAGCGATACTTCTTGGATACTTTGGATACTTCTTGGATGTCTGTATCAAAGCTATGCATTTATAACACATTTTTGTTATTAATAAAAATGTTACCTACAGGATGTTCCAAGATCGTACTAATTAAATTTTAAAATATTTTGAAATGAAAAAACTATTGCGTGTAGGCCAACTTTTTTAAAATTATTTACATTTAAGTATGTAATTTTTACAATAAGTAGGTAGCTTTATTCCGCGAGTATGTCCGTGTGGATTTAAGTTTTTGATATAACACATTTTAATCTTTAAGTATTTCAATAATAATTTTTCCGTCATTGATTTTAATGTCAATGTTGAAAAGGAAGAACGAAAAAAACATTAATATTATTCCCATCATTGTTCACACACACCACAATAGGTAGGTATACGGGTGGCGCCTCCACACCTCGAGCATACTATGCTAAAATAATAAGTTGTATTCAAGAGCGTAGTAATATTATTGCAAAACTTCGCTTGGGTAAGAAGTTAAGGATACATAAAAGGAATGCAGCTTTTAACGAAATTATACCTGTTCATGCTGATTCCAATGACCCAAAAGGTGTGGTAATAATATTTATGTGTACCTAGTATCTAAGCATATCTCAGGAATTTTAAAGCAGAACAAGTATATTTCACTTCAATCACACTGCAACGGAGTAAGGCCCTGGCGCAGTGGTAAGCGCTGTGATCTTATTAGTGCAAGGTCCCGGGTTCGATTCCTGGCAGGGATTTGGGATTTTATAATTTCTAAATTTCTGGTCTGGTCTGGTGGGAGGCGTGGCTAGTTACCTCCCTACCGGTAAAGCCGGGCCACCAAGTGATTTAGCGTTCCGGTACGATGCCGTGTAGAAAGGAGCTTGGTTTATTAAAAACTGCCCCACCCCTTCCAGGTTAGCCAACTTCCATCTTAGACTGCATCGTCACTTACCACCAGGTGAGGTTGCAGTCAAGGGCTAACTTGTATCTGAATAAAAAAAACCACACATGTTTCTTTGTATGGATATGGCTAAAAACCTGAAGAGTTATACAGGTTACTTTTATCCCGAAAAACTAAAGAGTTCCCATGAGATTTTTAAAAACCTTAATTCCAAAGGATAATAATCAAATATTATATTTCAAAGAAACAATTTAGTGGATAAAGAAATAGCGCTCATTTAATTTTATTCATAGACAGGAAAAAACACGAAATTTTATTGGATCTAGGTATTTTGGTTTTAATTATATTTTTACATAAGTTTTATATTGGTTGCATTGTTAATAATAATTGATAAGCGAATGATTAATGTTAAAAATAGTAAAAAGATTCCTCTTCATCGCATTTTTAGGGTTCCGTAGTAAAACAGGGAATACTTATAATTCATCTAGCCCACTTATCATCCATCTGTCTGTGTATCACAACGATTTTAAAATTAAACTATACTTACCTTAGCATTGTATTGTTCTAATTTAACACAGCTATTCCTCTGAGTTATCGCTACACAGATAAGCATTAGTACTTAATATTTAAAATTTCATAAAGATTTTTCAGGGTGTCCTCTTGATGAAAAGTAAATGTTTAAAAAAAAATTGGTTTAACTTCTCATGATACCAAGTTCAATAGGTAGGTATTTTGTAATCATTAGGTTTTTGGTAGAAATAATCGGTGTAAGTCAGACTCGCGCATCGAGGGTTCCGTACTACAGTCGTATTTTTCCGACATTTTGCACGATAAATTAAACACTATTATGCATAAGAATAAATAAAATTCTGTTTTAGAATGTACAGGTAAAACCCTTTCATATGATATCCCACTTGGTACACTTATCTTAGTTTGAAAATTGAAAATACTAATAATTTTTTAATGAACTCATTTTAATTTTTTTTGTGACAAATTTCGGATTTATTCTTTTACTACACCATATAAGACCTACCTACGTAGGTACCAAATTTCAAGATTCTATTTCATTATCAACGGGAATGATCTAGTTCATGGTCGACGGGAAGCACCCTGTAGGTTTTCTTGACAGACACGACGGACAGACGGACAGACAGGCAGACAGATAGACAGACAACAAAGTGATCCTGTAAGGGTTCCTTTTTTCCTTTTGAGGTACGGAACCCTAAAACCTATCGTTTTAGAAATAGATGAGTTTTTAGCAACTAGCATGGCTACGGCATCCTACCTTAGCTAGGCGTGTCCTTATTTCTCACGCACTTGACAAGTTTTCATATAATATGTGACATATTGGAATTAATGCGCGAGCTTATCATGCGCTGTCGACACATAATTAAAATGATAAATACTAAGGTATTTAACAGGGTTATGAAGGGTACGTATCTAATTAAAAAAAATTAAAAAAATGAAGTAATTTAATTTTATAATCCGTAAAGCTAAAGCTGACTTTCGTTTCGTTACAAATGTAGGCGGCTCACTACGCTCGCCACCTCCCCTCTTTGCTCAACTCTTCGCAACCTTCTAGGTTCGCACTTTATAAAAATACTGTAAGAGTAGGACAGACGAGACTTTTATGACTTTTTGTAGGGTCCGTATCTCCAGAGAAGAAAAAGAATCCCTTATAGAATCTGTTCGTTGACTGTCTGTCTGTCATGGCTGGCAAGACCTACTAAGGAATCAAAACCTAACCGTTGACGTATCATCAAATTTATTAAAAAGAAGATTTTTAAATAACGAAACTTTCTAGGATGCAATAATTTCACGGAATAATGAGTTAGATTTCAACAGATTGTAATGAAAGACAGAACAAAACAAAGTAGGTATTTATAATTATGTAGACTCAACACCAAAGTACCAATGTACAAAAAACTTACAAAATTTGGATTAACTACTTACATTACTTACATGATAATTAATTATTATATCAGAAGAAAATCCATAAACAGAAAAGGAAAAGCAATTAAATAATAAATAAAACATTCTGTATAAATATGCCCCTTCAAAGGATCAACTTACCTGTTATTTCAAAGGCATCTTCAAAGACGAGTTCGTTCAATTTGGCCAGGCTTCTTTCAGCATCCGCGTGGTTGTCATCTATCTTATCATTTTTCCTCTTATTAGCGTCGATGAAAGCCCTTACTTCATTTAGCCTCTCCAAACTCCGATCCGAAGAACTATTGTCACTTAGGCGAGACATATTTTGTACTTTAAAAAGGACTTTTCGAAGAAAATCCCTTTTTTTGAAATATTTTTTTATGATTTATCAGACCGCGTTTGCTAATTACAAAATTAATTTTCAACACATCTTTGGATTCATGGTTTGCGAAGTTTAAAAATAGCGACTACACTATTAACTTTCGCTGAATTTTATAAAATATATTTTTAAAAATATTATAATAAGTAAAATGATTTTGATTTTAGTTTAAATTAAAATGAGAGCACCCTTAATAATAATAAAAAATCAAAACTGCACAATTTTATACTTAGGTCTAGATTAAAATATATCAAGAAGTCTATTGGAATTTGAAACAATTAATAATTATTATGTTATAATTATTTCAAAAACAGCCTAGAATCTACATAATTATTTGATTTCAATGTCTATCGCGGAAAAAGTACAGCTAACAATGTTATTGTGGCATATTTTTAACCACGTCTGTTTGCCACTGTCTCACAATGTGGACTACCTAATTATAGGTACCGGTGTACGGTTAACCTATATTACTCAGTCAAAGCACGTGTATTTCAAGAACAATACCTTCATACAACAACCGTCCCTATCGACAATACAATAAGTACAAAAATTGCCTAACCACTTTGACATTATTCACACGTACTTGTGAACTGTTCTTATCAAAGTATTTCATACAATGCAAGGGATTTTACATTTTACATCTGGGATTATAGAGTTTAAAATACAGAATCATTTGTTTCGGGATATAGTGTCAAAGATTTATCACGGACCATGGTATCAATATTTTGCTTCATAAATTGTAATTTGGAAGAGGTGGAATTTACAAACCGGTTTTCTGAGTAAAGGCTTATCTGTGATAAATGACAATGACCGGAAGATTTTATTATTTTTAATTTTAATGCGTAGGAAGTTAGGAAGATACCTACCTACATTTAACTATAGCTCTGTTTACCACATCATGAATCATGATAAGCCCATCGCCGGCCCATTACCGAGAACAGGTCTCCTCTCAGACGGATGAAGAAGCATAAACATACATATGTTTACATACTTAGTTACATAATATCGATGTGAAAGAGATCAAATCCTTTTATTTAAGCTTCTGAACAACGGCGTTGACTCACCATATCTGCTATCAAAAATATCTTTTAGATGCCCACGGGTTAACTCCCGGCATCGGAAACTGTTTCATATTGCACCAAGTAAGACTAAACACGCTGATAACACATTCATACGACGAAGTTGCAACCAAGCTAATCATCTATTCGCGAAAAGTTATATTTTTCATCTCTCTCTCCATAGGTATAAATTAGCAATTAAGGATGTTATATCAAATTCTGCCTAGTTATAGTTTATATTTTGCTTTAGTTCTGTGTTCCTTAAGTTTACCTACCTACCTAGTTAGTTTTAAATACTCTGTGCTTAGTTTTACATATGCATACTATGCCCGTGTGTTGTGGACACAATTTTTTATTATAAGTGTTAATTTCTCATTGGAGACTGCTTTGGTTTAAGTGTTTTTATATATATACTATCTAGCTTACTAATTGTAACTGTTTGTCTCTACAAAATAAAATAAATAAATAAATAAATGTTCTGTTGATATAATATACCTACAGAGTGTAACCAGAACGCTAGCAAAAACTTAGCGTTATTGTTATACTACCTAAACATAATCCAATAGATACCTACCAATAACCATTTGCCTCGTTTTGTAGTTTTAGTGCTTTAGTATTTTTCAACCCCGCAATGTATAGCGTGCAAAACTCGGGTCAATGCCCCGCCTACGACGTGACATTGACTCCGAGTGACCTACTTTCGTTGACTTCTAGCGTCAGTCAGATGTTTTATTTTCAATATATCGTGAACTTTTACAAAATATAGGATTTTATATGCAAAATATAGCTAATAATTTTTTTGTGTTATCATATCAGTAGTCATCAGTAGTATCATCTGTCTTCGTTTTTGCTAGCGTTCTGATTACACCCTGTATGTTTCTGTATCTACCCATCTACCGAAAAAAACGATTGTATTTCTTAATAATGCTCTATATATAATAATATAATCTTGGCGGGGGCGCTGCCGTGCCTCCTGATGTAAATAAAAACATCTGAAACAGTGATGAAAACTGTATGAAAATTACATAATTATCGTTGAACTGAATTCACTATTTAGTAGGTAGGTATTTAGTATTAGGTATTTAGGCCGAACATGACGCTCGATGCTAATTTTTATTGTTTGTGTGTGACGCGGCTTAAATTAATTTTATTGATGATAGATTTATATCCTAGCATTTACAGAGCAGAGATGCGTGCCCAGGATTGAACCCCCGAGCATCCCCCCTCCTCCCCCCTTCCCCGCGCCCGAGAAGGCGGACGTCCTAACCACTAGGCTATCACAGCTTGTTGACACACATCTTACCCACACAAAATGTCGAAAATTATGACTGTATAGTACGGAACTCTCAATGCGCGAGTCTGACTCGCACGTGGCCGGTTTTTTAATAAATGCATCAATTTCTATTTCGTCGCAGTCGCAGGGAGCCGCTGGATTCAGGCGGCGCAAGACCGTGGCGTGTGGAAGTCCCTACAAGAGACCTATGTCCAGCAGTGGACGTCTATCGGTTGTTGTTGATGATGATGATGATGATGATTTCTATTTAAAATACTATGGGCTACGGAATCCTCCAGCAAATCTAATCGCAGTTTTAATTAATATAACAAATCCGTTAACAGCTGTTGTCTTGTTTTCCTCCTAAATGAATAAATAAATAAATTACTTAGTTTCGTCTAATCAGCTAATGACGAAATTGTTAACATTGTAATAATTGTTAATAATTGTGGATAAATAAATAATTTAATTATAATGATTATTATTGTCCTTTGAGAAATAGCCTTTTCTACGTGACATTGGCGAAGTGCATTGAGCTCGGTGTGGCACTACTGAAGAGGAAATAGACTTTTGAGCGTATTAAAATACCTCCCTGGTGCAGTGGTGAACAGTTATATTATGAGCTGCAGGTCCCAGCTTCGATGATCGACAAGGGCAAATTTAGGAATTTTTTATCCAGGTCTGCAGGGCGATTCGCCGAAATTGACATTCGTTAGTTCTACATTGCTGTTTCATGTAGTGACAATAAAATATTTTTTCGTAGAAAATGTCAAATGAGCTCGTTGGATATCAATTCATTAGTGTTAGACATTGAGTTAGCGAATCAGTTGGCTAGTCTGGACTCTGATATGAGGCTTCGGTCGTGGCTACTTGCTACTGGCAAAATCTTACAGCCAAGCGATGTACAGTTCCAGTACGATGCCGGATGGTATAGATAACTATGTAGGTATTAGGGGTAGATAGGTAGATGGGTATTAATAAATTTATTTATTACATTTTTAAACAAAGTAATTAAGACGTAATTATCTAAATCATGGTAAAACAGTCCTAATATTTAACCTAAATCTGTATTATAAACGCTGCATTGACTATTTCTGACCTTATGCGTGAACCCAATGCGTATCTTTCTTATCTATGTTATGGTATTAGAGACGGAGTATTTTACAGCTAGCATGTGAAAAAAACGTGAAAAGCCTTTTTATTAGTAATCTGGCTACCTTGCTTAAAGAAGCCTGTGAAAAATCCCATTGGAAATTAACGTAGGTATCACGTCTTATCTTTTTTCGGGCGCGCAATATCTTCGGCCCGAGTTTAGATGCTAAAAAGTGCGAGCGAGAACTCTCACATCGTTTCCATTAGAAAAAGAGAACATTTAGTTGGTAGGAAACATAGATCGTGGAAGAGTATTCCAAACCTAAGCCATGCGTATGAGGAATGATGACGCAAAACGTTTCGTGCGTGTTGATGTAATGTCGACGATATTATATAGGGATGGAATCTCGCCCGAAGTTAAATTATTGCAGCAAACGGCTTCGGCCGTGGCTAGTTATCACCCTACCGGCAAAGCCGTGCCGCCAAGCGATTTAGCGTTCCGGTACGATGCCGTGTAGAAACCAAAGGGGTACGGGTTTAATAAAAACTGCCATATCCCTTCCAGGTTAGCCCGCTATCATCTTAGACTGCATCATCACTTACCATCAGGTGAGATTGCAGTCAAGGGCTTAACTTGTACCTGAATAAAAAAAAAATGATTGTACTTAAAGCGCGAAAATTCACCTTTCATAAAATATCAACGTTGATCTTGAAATCGATTGTAAACTGTCCGAAAATTGGAAAAATCACTCGCCGTGAAGAATCGCCTGTGAAATCACTGTGTAAAAAAACCTCACCAAATGAAAATTATTAAAAAGTAGCAGTAATGCCCATCATTAATGTAGATAAGTAGGTATACTTTGATGAACCCTTATCTCAGTGATTATGACATCTTTGATCTATGTGATAACCTCTACACTTCATACATACGTAGACATGCAATATCTAATAATAATTAGAATTTCATATTACTGTTTTGAACAATATTTCATTAGTATGTATCTAAAATCTCAACAAACCTCAACAACCAAAAACATCGCAACCAAGAATCGTAAGGGACGCAATGTTTGATGAATAGATAACCATGGGCTTTTGCATCATAAGAAAGCTCAGAGTCACTCAGCAAGAGATGGAAACAGCTATGCTTGGAGTTACTCTACGTGATCAAATCAGAAATGAGGTTATCCGTAAAAGAACCAGAGTAGAGAACAGCTCAGCGGGTGGCGAGGCTGAAGTGACAGGCAACATAAGTAGTTTGAAAAACCGATAGACGTTGAGGTACCTAGGTGTTGGAATGGCGACCTGGCATAGGAAAGCGCGGCGTTGGAAACCACTAGGTGGACGGACGACAACAGACGAGTCGCAGGGAGCCACTGGATTCAGACGGTGCAAGACCGTGGCGTGTGGAAGTCTCTACAAGAGACCTATGTCCAGCAGTTGACGTCTATCGGTTGAGGATGATGATGAGATAACTACAAGAAGAAAGTAGTTTATTATCTAATAGCGACTTCCGCGTCCCTAATTAAGTAACTGTGCTCATGGAGTTTCGATAGATCGACATCCGGTCCGAATTCTAGTTAAATTGACAGGATCTTTCATATAAGCCGCCTAGGAAGTAGCCATTAAAGATTTGCTTATAAAGTAGGCCATGTTACCACAGTTCACGACACTTAAGAAACTTCTAACAGAGTGTCGAAGCTTCGCCGTCACTGGCAGGCGTCAAATGGTAACCGTAAAGTAGCCCTATTTTTCTTTGATTTGACGTCACCGTAGCCTAATACTTGACTGTGCAGAACTCTGAGGCACGCAGGTTTCCTCACGATGTTTTCTTTCACAGTCAAAGCGAGTGATACATTTTATTTCTTAAAACGCACATAACTCCAAAAAGTTAGAGGTGCGTGCCCGGGATCGAACCCCTGGCCTCCCGATTAGAAGGCGGACGTCCTAATCACTAGACTATAGGCTATCGCCGCTTTGTTAAACTTACAAAGAAATCAATATTGCAATTTGGTATTACATCAACTCTGCTATTTATTTTCATCAGGCATATTTTAACCGTTAGCAGAGTCAACTAGAGTGAGGGAACTCTCGGTTTGATCCAGCCAGAGTGGACCATTATTTATAAGATGGTATATTTTTATTTCGGCTGACGTCAAAATGACGTCATTTCGATTATAATTAGACATGGTTCCAGCTCAATAGAAAGAAAGAAAGAACTTTCAAATCCTGTAGCTATATTAAAATCGCTAGCCTATAATTAAATAGGGTCTTTGGCTGCAGCCATTCTGCATTTCTTTGAATTTATCGGTGAAACACTCTATATATACCTACTATTTTGATTGATCTATGGTAAATAAATATTTTTTCATTTTCATTTTTTTCATTTTCATTGAACTATTATGTACTAACTCTATGATATTATGTATCTACTTAAAAAAACATGAAAACGTGTTAAAAAGACGTAATGGCTAATTTAAATCAGGTTGTCGAAAGATATTTTGAGATACACACAATCGTTAGGTACCTACTCGAATATAAAAAGAAAACATCACCAAATAGGTCATTCTAAAAACTTACTATTTACGAGGCAGCCCGTGCCAAGTCTCTGAAGTTCGTCCGGAACCATCTCAAACTTTTTCAATGACGTAGGTAAGTGTTTAATACTAGATGATGTCCGCGACTGCGTCCGCGTGGATTTGAGATTTTGAAAATCCCGTGGGAACTCTTTAATTTTCCGGGATAAAGAGTAGCCTATGTCCTTCCCCGGGCTGCAAGCTATCTCTGTACCAAATTTCGTCAAAATCGGTTGAACGGTTGGGCCGTGAAAAGCTAGCAGACAGACAGACACACTTTCACATTTATAATTCTGGGATAAAAAGTAGCGTATGTCCTTCCCCGGGAGGCAAGCTATCTCTGTACCAAATTTCGTCAAAATCGGTTGAACGGTTGAGCCGTGAAAAGCTAGCAGACAGACAGAGACAGACAGACAGACACACTTTCGCATTTATAATATTAGTATGGATTTTTGTGTATATGGTGCGTCAGTTTCATTGGCCTTGCATCTTCGATTTAGTTCCTTTTTGGCTGAATGCCACACTCTATAATTTTTCATAGCTCTTTCTCACTTTAAACATTGCTGGTAAGGTACTGCTTATTATATTAAAATAACAGTTTAAAACAGCAATGGATTGGGTGCAAGGGAAAACTTTGGTTGTTTATGTTACGTGAACGTGTGAGTTTTCTCTGAAATGTACTAGAATTGATAAAGGTTAGACGCACATTGAAATGAAAACTCGCGGGTATGCAGTTGCGAACTTCATAACTACTCTTTAAAATATTTATTCATGCTTAATATACTTTTAATGATATAAATGCGAAAGTGTGTTTTGTCTGTCTATCTGCTAACTATTCTTGGCCCATCCAGTGAATCGATTTTAGCGAAATTTGCTATAAAAGTATCTTGCATCCCGACGAAGGACAAGGTTAGGTACTTTTATTCCGGAAAATCAAAGAGTTTTCACAGAATTTTTAAACAACCTAAATCTTCATGAATTTTGTAAATTAAGAAAGCAGAAAAGTAAAAGTATATTTTAGAATATAATATTTATCTTATTATTGGTATTGGATTGTGTTTAGATAGTATAACAATAACGCTAAATTTTTGCTAGCGTTCTGGTTACATCCTGTATATTATTCTGAAATACAAATTAAACGCGCGTTTGCACAGCGTCGTTTATTAGCCCCACTGCACGTCTCGCGTACCGTGACTTTGAAAATGTTTCAGCAGCTTTCATTCAGTCGCCTTCCACTTGTCCAAGAAGCGGCCGCGCAACTGCCATGGCCGAAAAACTTGAATCAACGCCATTCGAGGATGCACTGGAAAAAACAGGTACCGTGCTCATAATAGTAGCTATTATAGTCTTTTTATTAGTAACATAATGGTGTTATTATTGCCTATGTTGGGAGTGTGGTGAGTGGTTTATGACAGACTGTGTTGACAAAGGAATATTAAGTACTTAGTTGCTATTGTCTTGATTGTATTCCCGCTTTTGTTTCCTGGTAGTTTTGAGTTTTGTGGTTTTCCTCTCCAACTAAGCGTAAAGCGAGGTTTAGATTGCACAAGTTGACTTCCGCAAGCTATTTCTACCGTGTAAACAATCACGTCAAGCTCACTTCCGCAAGTTTTGTAACTTGCTGGACTTGCTGCAAGTCACAAATGTATGTACATGTACAATATTGCTCGTAGTGTAAACAGTTCTGCAAGTACTTGCGGAATAACTTGCAAGAAGTTCTTGCTAGTCTAAACCTCGCATAAAGCTTGTGCTAGCAGAAGGCACGACAATAGTGCAACGGGTGGGGTTTGAACCGGCACGGCAACATTTCGGAATTCAGTCCGCTCCACAGCCGTTGAGCTATTGAGGCTTTGAACTATGTAGTGTCCATTGCCGCTTCAGCTTCGCCACCCGCTGAGCTATGTCGGTTGGTTCTCCTACGGATATCCTAATTTCTGATTTGATCGCGTAGAGAATGAGCCTAATGAACCTAGTAGTAAAGGTTGTTTGATTGTTAGTTTTCGTGACGACATTTTCGCCTTATAAAACAAACACAAAATTAGTGATTATTGTTTAATTTCTATATACACTAATTGCGAAACTACAATGCTTGTATTTACTTTCCTATGAATAATGTCTAGGCATGCTGAAAATTATTATTTCAACGGCAGTCGTTGACTCAACCTCCACCTCCCACGGTCCAACCAACCTCTAGGTTATAATGTCTAGGTTATATTTGAGGGAGAGCCCCCCCGGTACTCTTAGCGTGTTTCCCAGGTACACCTTCTTGACTCCATACACTCCCTCCCTAGACGTTATTTTCTATTACTTCCTTGTTTCTTTTTTTTCTTTCTGGAGGAGATGGACACATTAACGCTGATCCCCGCGTTCCCCACGGTCCACATCCTTTCATCACGGAAAAACGGAACCCTTATAGGATCACTTTGTTGTCTGTCTGTCTGTCAAGAAACCTACAGGGTACTTCTCGTTGACCTGGAATCATGAAATTTGGCAGGTAGGTAGATCTTATAGCTGGCTTTAGGGGAAATATCTGAAAACTGTGAATTTGTGGTCACATCACACAAAAAAAATTAAATTGTGGTCATAAACTAATAATTAGTATTTTCAATTTTCGAACTAAGATAACTATATCAAATGGGGTATCATAATATGAAAGGTCTTCACCTGTACATTCTAAAACAGATTTTTATTTATTTTTATGCATCATAGTTTTTGAATTATCGTACAAAATGTCGTAAAAATACGACTGTAGTACGGAACCCTCATTGCGCAAGACTGACTCGCACTTGGCCGGTTTTTTTCGATGGCGGTCAGTAAGTTGAAAACTGATAAAGCAAAATTTTTCCTTCCACAGGAAACGGTCTTTATAATGTCCTGCTAGTCCTCACATGTGGCCTGATCCTGTTGGCCATTGGCGTGGACCTGTTCGGCTTTGGACTAGTGGTAGCAGCAGCGTGTGACCTCAACATCACAGTGCCCCAAAGGGGGATACTCACCTCTCTGCCTTACATTGGTAAGCTATTCCCATTCAACCATCCACAGGAAATGCCCGCTAGTCCTCACATGTGGCCTGATCCTGTTGGCCATTGATGTGGACCTATTCGGCTTTGGCCTGGTAGAGACGGCAGCGTGCGATCTCAATATGACAGTGTCTCAGAAGAGACACATTCCCCATTCCCCTACAAGCATCTACAGGAAATGCCTGGTGGTTCTCATAGTGGCCTGATCCTGCTGACCATTGACGTGGACCTGTTCGGCTTTGGCCTGGTGGTGACACCAGCGTTCGTTCGTTTCGTAGTAGGGGATATTCTACTGACCATCCCCTCTCCTCACTGTCTTACATTGCTAAGTTTGAAATTGACTTGAATTTCCTTGCATCATCAACGATCTTCAGGAAGACACAATGTCCTGCTAGTCCTCAGCTGTGACCTGGTCCTGCTGGCCAAAACCATCAGGCCAAAACTGATTCACGCCAATGCGTGGATCGGCTTTGGTCTAGTGGTGGTAGCAGTTATCTTATCACTACCCTTATTATAAATTCGAAAGTGTGCTTGTTTGTTTGTACGCGATTGAAGCGTCGCAACGGAGCAACGGATTGACGTGATTTTATGCATGGGTATAGTCAAAGACCTGGAGAGTGACATAGGCTACTTTTATTCCGGAAATCAAAGAGTTCCCATACGGAATTTTTAAAACCTAAATCCACGCATACGAAGTCGCGAGCATACCCCATGAATTGAAATTTTTCGATTTGCGGGATGAAATTATCCTCAATGTTGACCCAGAGTTCATTTCATTCGATACGGTTTTATTATATTAAAACTACATTATCTTACTTCCAGGAATCCTCCTAGTTTCCTACGTCTGGGGCTACATCTCCGACACACGTGGCCGAAGATTCTCCCTCCTGGTGTCCATGCAAGCAGCCTTCGTCCTCTCGTGTCTCTCAAGCATTGCCACCAACTGGTTGCTGCTGGGCCTCATCAAATTCTTCTCTGTTTGCTTGTAAGTCAATTGTATTATATTAGGATGTAAATTATTCTTTCTTTGACATATCCATAAATCTGTAGGTCGGTTTCGTAAAACCTGCATCAATCATTATTACAATCTCAATTGTTGTGATTGGCTGAGTTTGTTGCAACAATGCATTGTAGCCAATGCCCGATGGAATCAACCATCGCTCAGGACATATTATTACGTCTAAGAAAGGATTTTGAAAATTCATCCCATAAAGGGTTGTTGTATCAGCATTTTTGTTCCAATTTACTTTTATAACAATGACTTTTATTAATTAACTTTATCCACCAATTTTTCACATTTCTTAACTTCCATACAAAGTTTCTAAAAACCCTTATTTGACCGGCCTGAGATACATTTTTAAAAAGTATTTATTTGTGTTCGCTTACGTTATAATCGAAGTAACTCCTGCTTCTAAACTTATGTTTGTCTGTCTGTCTGTCAGTCAGATGTAAGAATTTCATTATGTAGATGGTCTGGTGGTCGATTTGATCTTCAACGTACCTACCCGTTAATTGATGAGTATCATTACACTGCTGAAATTAATTATTTTGTTGTGGTTCAAGCTTCAACAGATGTGGGTCAAATTAATAAGTTCCCGCATTAATTGTCCAGTATTTCTCCATTGTGCTAATGTCGTGATCTTATTAACCGCACGAGTGTGTAAAAATAGCAATTTTTGCATAACCACTTTAATTGATTATTATGCACTTTAGGTACCTACTGTGTAAATGTAAATTTTTATGAACTATAACAGAATCACACTTATATCTTCTATTCTAAATATAAAGAAAGAAAAGCTGACGGACTGACTGATTGACTATGTATCAACGCACAGCTCAAACTACTGAACGGATCGGGCTGAAATTTAGCATGCCGACAGCTATTGTAACGTAGACGTCCGCTAAGAAAGGATTTTTGAAAATTCAATTTCAAACGGAAAGTTAAATTTAAAACTAACTTTTAGTGCTCCTCTACTTAAAACACTATGCTCTAGGCCGGCACTTTAAGGTGACGAGGTTTGACAGTTTTGTCTGTCTTTTTCTTATTACATTGGTAAGAAAAAGATCTGAATACTCTATAGGTGCCATCAGAATCACTTTCATTATCGTTTTGACTTGTATGTTTTTATAACGGAAATAATGTGCCTTTCTTTGCAGTTCTTGTGCAGCAAACTCCGTCACATACACCCTGCTGGGGGAGTCATGTATCCAGCGAGTGAGGAGCAAGTACATGCTCCTGATCACCTGTCTCCTCATACTGTCACCGGGCATTGCAGCTCGTGAGTAAGCTATTTGCAGTTCTTGTGCAGCCAACTCCGTCACATACACCCTGCTGGGGGAGTCATGTATCCAGCGAGTGAGGAGCAAGTACATGCTCCTGATCACCTGTCTCCTCATATTGTCACCGGGCATTGCAGCTCGTGAGTAAGCTATTTGCAGTTCTTGTGCAGCCAACTCCGTCACATACACCCTGCTGGGGGAGTCATGTTTCCAGCGAGTGAGGAGCAAGTACATGCTCCTGATCACCTGTCTCCTCATACTGTCACCGGGCATTGCAGCTCGTGAGTAAGCTATTTGCAGTTCTTTTGCAGCCAACTCCGTCACATACACCCTGCTGGGGGAGCATGTATCCAGCGAGTGAGGAGCAAGTACATGCTCCTGATCACCTGTCTCCTCATACTGTCACCGGGCATTGCAGCTCGTAAGAAAGATAGTTTAGCATTTAAAACAAATAAAAATCATTTTAATGACTTGGCTATCACCAAATGGTATTAAATTGTTTTTACAAATTTTTTATAACTTCAAACATCTTAAAATCTTTCACTGAGATTAACCGACTCTATATTTTATTTTCAGTTGTAACATACCCAACCCTCCTGCTGCATTTCAAATTGGAGATCCCCCTACTTGGAATAAACTTCACACCTTGGCGCCTGCTGATCGTGGTGCTGGCAATACCCTCGGGACTCGGAGGCATTGCCATTAGCTTCTTCCACGAGTCCCCCAAGTTCCTGGCCAACTCTGGCAAGAGTGACGAGGCTTTGGAGGTGCTGAAGTCTATGCATGCGATCAATAATCGAGACACTAAAGAGGAATTTGGGGTTGGTAACTATTTTGTAAATATTTTCATCTATACCTACTTATCCACTCGTCAAATCGCATTGGAAAGCGCAGCGTTGGTAGACAGACGTTGTGGGTAGAAGTCCAGTTCCAGGATCAATTGGAAGGTAAAGCTAAATCAGTTTCAAAAAGCATGGGGTGCTAATTAAAGTAAACCGTTGTAAGCTTGACCAAAATATCACGTGCAAACCAGCGTTCACGTCAGTCACTGCCGACGAACAGCAGCAGACTAACTGATTGGTTGAGCGTGCTCCCGCCAGCGTCCCGCAGACGATCAGAAGAGTCAAGCTTACAGCGGTTTACCTATAGAGAGTACTACTTTCACCTTGGGCTGGGGCGATCCTGTTATATCCTCGTTCCAATTGATCGAATTCAAAAGTAAGTTTGGGACTATCTGACTTGTAGATAGTCCCAAACTAACCAGCTCATTGGAAAGCCTAGAGCACCGCAGGGACACTTTAAATATCCATTAATATCCATCACTTTAAGCTCCTAGGTCTAGACGTCTCAGCTAACATCAACTTCGAAAGATCCATCGAAACCAAAGCCAAGACCACCGCAAAAAACAGTATTTCACGTTGCGTCAACTGTTTACTTTGTATCAAGGACAACTCAGGTTGTGCATGGAGTACTGCAGTCACCTCTATGATGGTTCCGCTAAGTACCAACTAGCGGCTCTGGACTCTCTTTGCGTACCATATACTCATCCAGTTATGGGCTTGGGTAAACGTTTCTTACCCAGGCCACATGTCGCTTGACCTGTATTCTGAGGAGATGCTAATAAAATCTAACGTAAGGTGTAATAGAAAAACTCTTTCCAGGTAACCTCATTGTACTTGGAAGTCACCGTAGCAAAGAAGCCAACTACCCTCACCCGTGCGTTGTTTGAACAAGGGGCGCCTCTCTTCCGACCCCCCATGCTATGGAGGACCCTTCAGCTCTACTTCATAGTCTCCATCGTGTATTTCACGTGAGAGGTTCTTTATATCGGAACTTTATATATAACGATTTATCATTTTTTAAATTCAGATACACGTTAGCTCTTGACTGCAATCTCACCTGGTGGTAAGTGATGATGCAGTCTAAGATGGTAGCAGGCTAACCTGGAAGAGTTAATACCAGGGTTCCGTACCTTAAAAGGAAGAATGGAACCCTTATAGGATCACTTTGTTGTCTGTCTGTCTGTCTGTCTGTCAAGAAACGTACAGGGACCTGACCTAGGATCATGAAATTTGACCTACTGTTGTCGAAAATTGCAGTTTTTCTAGTATTTTATACAGTCCACCACCTATAGACGCTTATAGCCGGACAGCCCCTATCGCCAAGCTTAGGCAGTTGCTCAGCATAAAAGTAGGCCCACGCCCGTTCGGTACCCTCATTCTGCATAATCTAAATATATTAAAGGGAAGATGACTGACTGACTGATCTATCAACGAACAGCTCGAACTACTGGACGTATCGGGCTGAAATTTGGCATGCAAAATGCAGATAGCTATTGTGATATACTTAGACATCCGCTAAGAGATGATTTTAGATAATTCAGCCCCAAATTGGGAAAATAGGGGTTTTTATCTTTTTTATCATTTCTATCTATCAATATCATTAGCTAGCAATATCATTTTGTTTTTCAGTAACAACAGTCTTCTAGTGTGGCTGCCATATATCATGAACTTGGTAAGAGTGGCTCTGAGTCAGAACGCAGCTTCTTCCGGGGATATTTGTACCTTGATCAGTACCAAGGAGGAGTCTATGACCAATACTACTGCTGTGGTAAGCTCATACATTTTGTTTTGCTGTACTATTAACATCACTACCCCTATTATAAATGCGAAAGTGTGTTGGTTTGTTCTTCAATCACGTCGCAATGGAGCAACGGACGGTAATTTTTTGCATGGGTATAGTTTAGGACCTGGAGAGTGACATAGGCTACTTTTAGGTCTCCGTACCTCAAAAGGAAAAACGGAACCCTTATAGAATCACTTTGTTGTCTGTCTGTCTGTCTGTCGGTCTGTCAAAAATCTACGGGGTACTTCCCTAAAACTAAAACTAAACTAGGGGTTGGCCTAAAAAACTAAAACCAATTGGACGAAGTGGCATTATCTAATACTTGATAAGTATTTGTAAATTCTTTGTATCATTCATTTTCCAGACACCAGAAATCTGCCTCGGCTACATCGAGAACAACGTCATCATCACCCTGGTGGCTGCGCAGTGCATTTACTCCGTCCTGAACTTCGTCATCTCGTACCTCATGAGGTGGAGGAGGATCGTACTAGTATCTATCCTGTCCATGGCCACAATAAGTGGTGCTTTGCTCGGTGTGATGCCCGAGCTGATTTCCAGTGTGTTTCTGTTGATGGCGTTTACTTGTACGAATCTTGGAATGGGGATATTGGCGTCTTACTTTGTGGATTTGTATCCTACTTCTTGTAGGTGAGTTATATCACCGTTATATTTAGACTAGTTTTGTAACAAAACAAGAAACACTTTGTCCGCGAGGGACAAAGATAAGTCACAAGAACTTCATCGCATAACGCCACAGAGATTTCAACCTCAACAGTACGCATATACAAGGTTTTGCATGAAAACAAAATCGTAAAATGTTGGCGGGGGACAGGGGAGAATGCTTTGTTGTGATTGGTGGACTCAAAAGTCACGTAATCAAGACAATGTGCGGAATGAGGGTACCGAACGGGCGTGGGCCGAATTTATGTTAAGCAAGTGCTGGTGGTCTGTGCATAGTGCACATCACGGACTAATAGTGCGGCGAAACACCGTACATCGTAAGTAGTAAAGCGTGAGGGATTTAAGTCCTCCACGGGCAATCATTTTTTCTAATTTTTTCAATCACTTTTTTTTTACTTTATTTCAACCAAATAATAAGTAATTGTACCATCATGTGTGTGGTACTATCGAACACCTCGTGGTACAAGGTCGTGTGGAGGGGCATACGTCCACGTGGGCGTTCCCCAATTAGGTGGACGGACTTAATACGCTCTGCAACAAACACACCTGTCTCCGTGTGTGCACATAATGCCACCAATAGAAGTCGTTGGAGAGAGATCGCACGAGCAGCAGTGAAGAGTGAACGATTGAGAAGAAGAATAAGTGATTGTATATTTTTCCGCTTCACCGCATGTTCTGACTTCTAACTTCTGACATGCATTTACCCAGTTTTTCTTTTAAGTTTTTATTTATGTTATTACTTATAGGGGCATGGTAGCTTGCCTCAGCATAATGGTGGCGCGCTCCAGCACCTTCGTCGGCATCAACGTGGTCGGCAACCTCATCTTCCACCACTGCCATACCACCTTCTACGTGTGGTCCATCGTCGTTTTCAGTTAGTATAACATTACTATAATAAACTATATTAGCGCTATTTAGCGATAAAACCGCCTTTTTGTACCTACTTTTTACCTTTTTTTTATAACCTGTCATTTGTGTTGTGTCAATAAAACTTAAAGCTAGCCTTATCTAATTACTATATAAATCATGACCGCGTGGAATGGTGCCAAGAATACTGGCTGCATTTCCGCGCTGGACAGCCAGGCTGATCCGTTGCGCAAAAAATGAGCCAGCCCTTCTGTCACCAGTTGAGGCTATTAATCGCGGTGAAATGTCTCGTAAAAAATTTTTAGCACTAAGACTCCATGGCCCCAGGGTCTCCACGGCAAACGGCACAAAAATGTAACTCTCTATAAGAGAGGCATACTTGCGCCGCTTGCCGTTTTCAGCTGTTTCTGCTGCGGCTCCCGGTCTTGACGCCGTCTTCCTGATATGACACGGGGCCAATGTGTCAACGCAAGTTGCGTCCCACATTAGCGCCCGTCCCCGTTCCCAGGGAACCAGCGTCAATCCATCAGGTCTCTTGCCATCATCCCGACTAATCCCTGCCGGCTCAATGAGCGCAGGAATATTTATGGTGGCAAGTGGTGTGTTGTGTTGTATTGTTTTTGAAGACATTTTCGAATTGAGTTTTCATTCCACGCGGTCATGATTTATATAGTAATTAGATAAGGCTAGCTTTAAGTTTTATTGTATTAAAAAAAAAAAAAAAAAAAAAAAAAAAAAAAAAAAAAAAAAAAAAAAAAAAAAAAGTTTTGATTGTTTTCAAAAACAGTTTCGATTTTTGTTGAAAAATATTTGTGAATGGTTGGTGTGACTTAAAATGGTTAACGCCCAATTTTTATGGCACTACGCAACAGCGCTACACCTAGATATGTACTAACTTTTTTCCGCGGATAGGGTAATAATATTGACTTTCGAGCTTTCTTATAGTTTGATTTTTGTTTCAGCTAGTGTTGTCGCCGCTTGGTTCCTTCCACTGGACAAACCAGTGCATTAACTTACAGTACGCTTAGTACGAGATTTTATGTCTCACCAACGTTGATAGTATTCGAGTGTCGAAAACCTTTCGCATTATAGTAGACTGGATCTTAACTGCCTTGTTTTAAAGCTCATACATATCTACAGCCAGCGCTCCAAGCGGAAACGTTGCGAAATTACAATCAGTAACATTGAGTTTTTGTCTTCAATTCAAGGCTCTTTAGGTCTATTTTAATTTGACGGTATTGTGTTTCGATTCTCGAAATTTAGCAAAGTTTGGTGAGACTTAAAATCTTATAGCATTTAGGTATTAGCTGTAGGACGTATGTTATTAATAATCTGTGATGTTAGTACCATTAAGACATTAGTTATAATAAACTATGCCTATATTTTTATAACAGAGTGAATTTATGTCCATGAAATTATTATGTACAGTATGTTTTAATATTAAGGAAATAAAAGTTTAGTTTGTAAAGTGTCTTTCATTTATCTTCTCGTCCATCAATCTATCAGCCTGTAGGTATGGGTCCACTGCTGGACATAGGCGTTTTGAAGAGCATGCCACTACAGACTACCACTACTACACTTGTACAGTCAGCAACAAAGCTAGGTATGCACCCGTCCATAGTCACTTGTACTGGCGGGTGCATACCTAGCTTTGTTGCTGACCTTACATATAGTCTTCCACCTTCCTCATCCATCCTCTTCCCGCCACCTCCTTCAGGTAATCGATCAACTCAACATAAATAAAAAGCAATGTTGCATTTAGTATTCAAATTTTATTTATATATTTTTATATAAAATATACATTGAAAATACACCAATAGTCTACAAATAGCAACTACGTATAATATTCTGTTCCTAAGGAACAAGTAAATATATTAAGAGATCTTTACTCGAATACTTATACAACGTTAGTTTTTAGTATACGCAAAACTTGAAAGTAGTTTGTTCAGAATCAATAACAGAATCGATTGCAATCATTTTTACAACGGGTTATATTTGGACCAAAAATACTTAATCCTGTAAGTTTGAACATAGTCGAATGACCGCATTTCGAGCCGCGCACGATCGACGCCAGCCGTCTCATTCGCTCACAGCCGCTCCCTTGGGGTGACCATGTTTTTGCAGGACAACGATTGAACACAACAAGCTTATAGCTTCGTAAGTTTTCATTAAACGTTTTTGAAATTTTGTGTATTTAATCTTTATGTAAAAATATTCGAGACGTGTTTCGGTTTTTGCGTCCACTAAAACTAACGTTGTATAAGTAAATCTAACTTAATAAAAAAAAACCGGCCAAGTGCGAGTCAGGCTCGAGCAATGAGGGTTCCGTATAAAAATAAATAAAAATCTGTTTTAGAATGTACAGGTGAAGACCTTTCATATGATACCCCACTTGACCACAATTTAATTTTTTTTTGTGTGATCTAACCCTCAATTCACGGTTTTCAGATTTTTCCCCAAATGTCAGCTATAAGATCTACCTACCTGCCAAATTTCATGATTCTAGGTCAACGGGAAGTACCCTGTAGGTTTCTTGGCAGACTGACGGACAGACAGACAACAAAGTGATCCTATAAGGGTTCCGTTTTTCCTTTTGAGGTACGGAACCCTAAAAATTTGTAAGTAATATGTATTATGTACAATCTTCGTTTCGATAACGTAAGCCAGAAACGGCACTTTAGATTAAAGCAGATTAAACGTCACACGTTTAATCTGCTTTTAATAAAGTTAAGTTAAGCTACGGTTTTATATAGAGAAAGAGCCCGTGAAGGCTAGATCTTCGTTATTTTATAAAAGCTGCAATTGCGCATTGGGAACATATTATGCGTGTGCGCAATTGCGACTATGAAGTTTGGATCATGGTGGCTTTTTCCTTTTTTTATGAAATTATTAGCCATGTTTATCAGGACTAATATTCGCCTTTCTCCTCCAACTAAGCCTAAAGCTTATGCTAGGAGTAGTACGACAATAGTGCAACGGGTGGCGTTTGAACCCCCTTAGGTATTTTCAAAAATCCTTTCTTAGCTGATGTCTACGTCATGTCTAACTGGCGTGCCAGTTGCCACGATGCCGTGTAAAAACCGATAAGGGGTAAGTATGGGTATAATGAAACTGCCCCTTCTCACTTCCGTCTTAGCCTGCATCATCAATTACCACCCTGGGGAGATTGCACTGAAGGGCTAACTTGTAATAGAATAAAAATTCTCTGAAATTCCGCAATATTCAGTCAATTTCCTAAATTTATTTTGCAAGGCACTGAAGAATTCATGAATTCATTGTATATTCACAGGCCACAGTAAATATTCTGTGCTAGTGATATCAATATAAGATCAATTATTCCAACTGTTTTGTTTACATCAATAAGCACCATTCATCTCATTAATTAAACATAATATAAACATTACATATGAGTAGAAATGTATCTATCTAAACTAGTATTCTTCTCAACATTGTCAACTTCAGTCTTGTTGTCTTCTACGATCTTTACTTCTTCTAGTTTTATCATCATAATGGCACCGATTGATACTGTAAACAAATTTAACAAATTATAATTAATTATTATTCTTTGGATTATTACTATTGGATAACTTTTTATCCAATCATCACTTTATTTATTTCTTTAAAAAACTTTATTGTTAACAAAACTACAAAGAAGTCAAAAGAATTAGAGAGAAGATTACAAATTCTTTGTGTTAGAGAATTGTAATTTATACACATTTATAATTTATTAGAGGATCTTTAAAGCTACCTACTGATTGAAAATCTATAGTTAATTTATTATTAATGGAGTATCAAATAATTAATAGCAATTCTGGTCTTGAGGAATCTGGTTTAGGATTGTATTTAGAATATTACAGATAAAGAAGACAGTGTAAAAATGAGTGTAGGAATATTAGTCGTATCAATAAAAGTAAACAATTCTGGGAGGGACCTAGATTCAACCGAAAAATATTGAACTGAAAGCAATACCAACACTTTGAATGGACATTTGAAGGTCAAATCGGTCACAGAAGAATCCGCAAATGCGACTCCTATAGAAATAGAAATCTACACATATTTTTTTGTATCCACTAAACTTTATAATTTACAACTGGTTCGGAATACCCTACACGTAGATAGACCAAAATGTGATAATATTCACTTTTAACCTCCAAAAAGTTATTCTTATCAATAACGAAAACAAAGAAACGCAAATATAAGCTTACATGCTAATAAAGCAGCGACGGATATGAAAGGCGCAGGGCAGGAGTAGTCTAAAAGAACTCCGACCGCCAAATTGGAAGCCACGCCACCAGCTCTGCCCCACCACGCTCCCCAACAAACACCCAGACCTCTGTAAAATAAATGTGAGTACAGATATAAAAGAAGAAACTAAAGTACTGCCAATCGATCTAGTTACTCTTAAGTCACCCTTAAGTAGTTTTACTTAAAAACAAAACTTACCCTAGCTTAGCCGGCAAAGAATGCAACAGCAGTCTTATAAGCAGGACATTTCCATTTAAAGACGCTGCGTTTAGTGCTGCAGCAGCCGCAACCGCAAGATGCGTGGATGCCGCACAAGCGCAAACGCATGCGGCAAGACAAACGCATGCCAATGCGCATGCTAGCGCACAGAGCGCGGCTGCACGCTGCACGCCGAACGCACCGCGTGCTGATACGAGGGCGCATGCTGCGTTGCCTATGACGCAACATGCTCCTACTATTAGGCCTGACGTGAATATCTGTAAAGAATGTGGATGTGAAGAAGACTCCCGTACACAAATGCGTTTTATCTACACTAATATTATAAAGAACTATAGTTTATAATTTATCAGTACCCTTATTATATTATAAATGCAAAAGTGTGTTTGTTTGTTGGTTTGTTTAAGTTTAAATCACGGATACAAAATCACAAAATCAATTACAAATAAATATCTTACCAGAATAAGCATTTTAATTTATTACAAAAGTATTTCAACTATCAAAATAAGTATATTTTTTTATTATAAAAGTATTCCAATTATCAAAGATGTCATCAATGTATGTGAGGAATAAAATGGGACCCACTATATAACCTCGCGGTAAATTTAAAACTATGAAATAGAAATTACCCTAAGCTCTTAAAACTCTACAAACTTTTTGATACATCCCGGGATATCTTGATTGTCCTTTAAAAAAATACCTAACCATACTACAACAAGACTAATAAGGAAATTAATTTATAAACAAAAGCCCAAAAAATACTTACTGAATCATCAATATTTTCATCACATGCCTCTTCGCTTTGTAAATCTTTTGTTTTATTGAATCTGTCAACTTCGTCTCTAGAGCGTACATTGTAAGTCTTGGACATGTCTTTCCATGCGGTGTTACTTGCATTGAACAGCTGTGCTGGTTCTGGTAGAGTTTTATTCGCTGCACAGTCCTTGACTTGCATGCGGAGGAGAAGTTCTGGTATCCAAAGATTGAGGCCAAACCCACTGAAAATATTATACAGTCTCATAAATTCTTACCCCCTACTTACTAATACGCGTTGAATAGTTGTACTATAGTTATATACTCAATGCTTTATCTTCTTTGTAATGTTGAATTACTGATGACAGAAAGAGAGGAATACGGTACATCTGCTTCTGCCAGCTACCCATCTGTTCGTTGGTTTGTTTAAAAAACAAAGTTTTTCTTCGGCATATATACCTATATTGTTTCCATAGTAATTATTTTCTGCCTTTTCTTTAACAGCAAATTCAACATTCCAATAATCATCATCATCATCGTCAACCGATAGACGTGCACAGCCGGACATTGGCCTCTTATAGGGACTTCTATATGCCACAGTCTTGCGCCACTTGATTTCAATGCACAGCTACTCTCTCCTACTTCTTTGATGTCGTCTGCCCACCTAGTGAGGGTCTACCAATGTGCGAGGAATCCTGATGACATTTATCCAGAATTCGCGTATTGTCTAGCTCATAATTCACTACCTCGACACCTAACGCCGAAAATATCAAACTAAAAGCATACCAAAAGTATATCAGACTTACGCAGCCATGTTAGCGAAGAAGACGAACAGTATCAAGCTGGACTTCATTGCGTACATCTTGGACACAAACATTTTGAGGTCCTTTAGCACTCCCATGAATAACGCTTTGGTGCGACTCTGCTCACCGCTAACCGTCTTCGTCATGAATATATTGTCTTGGATGAGTTTCTTGATCTGAAATTAATATTCTTTTTAAATCATCATCATCATCATCATCATCATCAGCCTGTGGACTTCCACTATTGGACATAGGCCTTCCCTAAAGCGCGCCACCACACCCGGTCCTCTGCCTTCCTCATCCAGCCACTTCCCGCCAGCCTCTTTATATCGTCGTTCCATCGTGCTGGATGGCGTCCCACACTACGTTTGCTTAAACGCGGTCTTTTTAAATATTCTGAAACAAATCCTTGACTGCGATCTCACCTGGTGGTAAGTGATAATGCAGTTTAAGATGGAAGCGGGCTAACTTGGAAGGGGTATTGAAGTTTCAATAAACCCGTACCCCTGATCAGTTTCTACGCGGCATCGTATCGGAACGCTAAATCGCTTGGCGGCACGGCTTTGCTAGTAGGGTGGTGACCACGGCCGAAGCCTCCCATCAGACAACACGAATTCATTCCTTGAAATGTAGCGTTTTAAGAAATTAAATTTCACTGCTTTAACGGTGAAGGAAAACATAGTGAGGAAATCTGCATTCATGAGAGTTCACCATAATACTCTCAAAGGTGTGTGAAGTCTGCCAATCCACACTTGGCCAGGGTGGTGGACTATGGCCAGACCCTTCTCATATTGAGAGGAGACCCGTACTCTGTAGTGAGCCGGCTATGGGTTTATCATGATGATGCTGATAACTAACCTTAAATTCTGCTGTTGAGCCTCTATTACACCGATTGATGTACGCCATAATTTTCAACGCCTTATCACTTCTATTAGTATCTGATAGCAACCTTGGACTCTCCGGGAGGAAGAGCACCCAAATCCCAGCAACAAACCCTGGTATACTTCCCAGAGCTAGGTACAGTCTCCAGGAGTAGATTGGCAGAAGTGTGGTGTACCCGGATAGCTTTAATGGTATTACTAACCATGCTATCGCTGAAAAGAAAGAGAAAACGAAATGTTAAAATAGTCTGGACTAATTTTGGACTCTACGAGCGAAGGAGAGTCGGCTCCTGCTCCATTTAGCGGGATTTCTGAAAAATTATTTTGGGATTGAATTTCCAAATATCTTGAAATACCCATTTTCATTCTTGATGGAAAGCCCAATCATACTAACTTCATGGATATAAGAAACTGGCCAAGTGCGGTTCCGTGCTAAAGTAGTATTTTTTTGTGATGTAACCACAAATTCACAGTTTTCGGATTTATTCCTTTACTTGTGCTATAAGATCTACCTACCTGCCAAATTTCACGATTCTAGGTCAACCCTTATAGGTTTCTTGACAGACACGACAGACAGACAGACAATGAAGTAATCCTATAAGGGTACCTTTTTCCTTTTGAGATACGGCCTAAAAACGACAAGTTGCGCTGTTGCAATTATATAGGTCCCTCGAAAAGCTGTTCCATATTCAGATAAGCTCAATAATTATAACCCTTACCTGGTAGAATAAGCCATGCAGCCACGAAACTTCCACCAGTGATGTCGAGGTAGAACTGCCGTCTCTTGACCCCGACCAGATCTGATAGATAAGTAAACACCAATGTCGAAGGGGCGCCTGGAACAGGATAACCTAAGATTAATTAAATCTAAGAGTAATCGGATCAGCCTGGCTGTCCAGCGATGAAATGCAGCCAGTATTCTTGGCACCATTCCACGCGGTCATGATTTATATAGTAATTAGATAAGGCTAGCTTTAAGTTTTATTGTATTAAAAAAAAAAAAAAAAAATATTATAATAGGAAGAGGATACTTAACATTCAAGTTATTTTAGCTATTTTTACACCACTACAACTTTAACTACAAGATTTAAGTCATAGTTTTAATCCATATCCATACTTAATATTATAAATGCGAAAGTGTCTGTCTATCTGTCTGTCTGTCTGTCTGCTAGCTTTTCAGGGCCCAATCGTTTAACCGATTTTGATGAAATTTGATACAAAGTTTGCTTACATCGCGGGGAAGGACATAGGCTACTTTTAATCCCGGAAAATTAAAAAGTTCCCACGGGATTTTAAAAAACCTAAATTCACGCGGACGAAGTCGCGGGCATCAGCTACTATTACAATAAAACTTAAAGCTAGCCTTATCTAATTACTATGCATGCCCGCGTAGAATGGTGCCAAGAATACTGGCTGCATTTCATCGCTGGACAGCCAGGCTGATCCGTTGCGCAAAAAATGAGCCAGCCCTTCTGTCACCAGATGACGCTATTAATCGCGGTGAAATGTCTCGTAATTTTTATTATTACTAGCTTATACTCGCGACTTCGTCCACCTGGACTATACTAATTTCAAACCCCTATTTCACCCCCGTAGGGGTTGAATTTTCATACATCCTTTCTTAGCGGATGCCTACCTTTATAGTTATTTGCATGCCAAATCTCAGCCCGATCCGTCTAGTAGTTTGAGCTGCGCGTTGATAGATCAGTCAGTCACCTTATCTAAATATATAAAACGAAAAGGTGACTGACTGACTGACTAACTGATCTATTAACGCACAGCTCAAACTACTAGACGGATCGGGCTGAAATTTGGCATGCAGGTAGCTATTATGACGTTGACATCCGCTAAGAAAGGATTTTTGAAAATTCAACCCCTAAAGAGGTAAAATGGGGGTTCGAAATTTGTGTAGTCCACGCGGACGAAGTCGCGAGCATAGGCTAGTCCTTTTATATATTTAAGCTTCATTAAAAAACGTATGTAATAGTAGTTCTGTATAAAATTGCCATAATATTACCAATAAGGAACCCGTTGATAGACCGTGCGGCCAAGAGCACCCGGTAGTCAGTGACAGCACTCTGCGCCAGGAGTATGACGGAGTCCAGCAGCAGCGTCGCGCTGAGGATGTTCTTCCTTCCGAACACGTCGCCCACGATGCCCCAGAAGAAGGCGCTGGCCACACCACCTGGATACACAAGCTGCCGTTACATGAAAGCAGCGGCAACAGAAATATACACTCTCTAGCTACCTGTAACGTCTCAAAAGATACAGCAATTGCAAAAATGCCGAGAAAATCAGATACGTCTTTTTTTCAGCGGGGTATATTTCATGAACCGTAATTAAATTTTGACAGAATGTAGCCCTTAAAAATAATGAGCTATTGCCCTGAAAAATAATGAATATTAAATTAGATTTCAAATTAACGGGACACCCATACAAAAATCTCAAAGAGGGACCTTCAACACTCTCACACCCATCACCCTTGAGGATGTTTCAATACTAAGTACACGAATTATTTGAGTGGACTATCAGTGGGCCTGGGCAAAAAAAAAAATTTTTTCGTCTTTTGAATAATGTGATTTAAATTTATTACTATAATTTTGTATAAATTTAATTGAAGTCATAAAATAAGCTAATAAAAAGATGCTACAAACTAGACAGTAAAATAATGTAATAATGTACCTACTTAGACAATTATTGTAAGTATTTTGGAAATAAATGGCTTATTATTATAGGAATATAAATAGGTAGGTTAAATTTGAAATTTGTTATTTGTTATTAAAAATATACACATGTACACACTCACACACACATACACACACTCACACTCACATACAATACACACTGATACACATATGTACACACACACACACTCACACACACACACACACACACACACACACACACACACACACACACACACACGTATTTTTAAGTTTCATATTCATATCATATAACTAAATTTAGTTTTGTATAAGTGTTTATTTGTTAATGATGGAGGAGGGAGAGCGGGGACACTGAGATACAGGTTTTGCAAACTTACTTCAGGGTCCCTGGCACAATTTTAAAAAGACCTTTTAAAACAAATAAATCATTTCATTTCATTTCATTATTATTATTATCAGTGGGCCTAAGTCAGTAGCAACAATTTGTCGAAGGATAATAAAGAAAGACAATTTTCTAATAGCGATACGAGCTTCCCCACTTCGTTTCAAGTTTCGCCGCAGCAAATGTCAATAGACACGCTGTTTGCGAGCCTCGTGATGCAATAACAATTAACCGTTTAACGGAATCAGCTCAAACTGATAATTGCTTCCATACCTATCGATTCGCGACAATCGCACCCACTGCTGTCTGGGGTCGTAACATCTATCTTACCCTTGACTAATGAATAAGTTACGTAAATGGGGTAGTTATCACTTTAAAATTTTTGACTTGACTGCTCTCTCACGTGGTGTTAAGTGATGATGTAGTCCAAGACGGTAGCAGGACTAATTTTCAAGGTGTATGGCAGTTTTTTGCCATGCCCTTTATCGGTTTCTACACGGCATCGTACCATCCGCTAAATCACTTGAATTTCCTTAGATGGGAGTTCACTGCTTGACATAGGTCTCTTGTAGGGCTTTGCTCTTGCGCCGCCCGAATATAGTTCAATTTCAATTTCAATTTCAATTTATTGCATTTCCATAAACTACATCATATTATTACGTACAAAGTATTATGGATACCCAGTTTGGGTGTCGCAATTTGGTCCTTAGACCTTAGTAGGGACTAGGGACCAGTTCTCCAAGGACTCCTTTGACGTCTTCTACCTAGTGGGGTGTTAGGGCTCTGCGCTTTCCGGTTCGAGGTCACCATTCCAGCACCTCGGGTCTCCAACGTCTGTTCTTAGAACTATAGGCACTCATTTTAGCTTCGTAACCCATTGAGCTATGTTCATCGACATAACTTACCACTCATGAAAGCCATATTGATCAGTCCGGCCTGGTAGGTAGAGAGTTTGAGTTCGCATCTGGCTGCCGGCAGTACATAGGACATGACGCAGTTCTGCACGCCCGTGGTGAAGAAGGCACACGCGCACGCGCCCAGCACGCTGCGACTGAAGCGGCCGTAACCTGCGGAGGAAAAATTTACTGAGTGAGGTCGGGTCTTTTTAAAAAAAAAAAAAAGACCCGACCTAAATTCACGCGGACAGAGCCGTGGGCTTTATCTTCTTCTAAATATATAAAAGGAAAAGGTGACTGACTGACTGACTGACTGACTGATTGACTGACTGACTGACTGACTGATCTATCAACGCACAGCTCAAACTACTGGACGGATCGGGCTGAAATTTAGCATGCAGATAGCTATTATGACGTAGGCATCCGCTAAGAAAGGGTTTTTGATAATTCAACCCCTAAGGGGGTGAAATAGGGGTTTGCAATTTGTGTAGTTCACGCGGACGAAGTCGCGAGCATAAGCTAGTCTAGTATAAATATATAAGAGGGAAAGGTGACTGACTGACTGACTGACTGATCTATCAACGAAATTTGGCATGCAGATAGCTATTATTATTTTTTTTTTTTTTTTTTTTTAAAGAATATTAGCCATGTTAAACGACTAATATTCCCCTTTCCTCTCCAACTAAGCGTCACGCTTGTGCTAGGAGTAGGTACGACAATAGTGCAACGGGCGGGGTTTGAACCGTCGACCTTTTTCGGTTTTCAGTCCACTCCTTTACCTGTTGAGCTATTGAGGCTCTATATTTACTTTGAATCTACTTAGACGATGTATGTCTCTCCATATGCTAGAGTCTTATAACTCCTGAATAATTAACGTAATCACTTCTTTACGAATAGCTTAGCTAGCTTGAAACAGTACCTAACTTGAGGAGACGCTCATATAGAAACAAACTAGTTTTTTCGGTCGAGATGTTTAAAATTCTACATCCACGCGGAACACTTAGGGTCCCCCTTTGCAGTGGCGTGCAACTCATAGAGGCATAAAAGCGCTGCTTACCCAAGAAATAGTTAACTCTGTTGAAATTGCTTAATGCTCATTATTCTTTGACTTGCTTACCTAACTACTGCTTACCCTGGCTTTAAACCCTATGCACGCCACTGCCCCTTTGGGTATTCCCACTTATCCGATCAGTATTTTTTCTCGATCAGTCTAAATAGATGGATCACAGTGGCCGTACAATTTGTACATGGAGCTGTTCACATCATGACTGATGCGGGAAAAATGTCTGATCCGAGTTATTTGACGGACGCTTTGCCTCTGCGACGATCAGTCAAAACGCCCGGATCGGATGAGTGAACGAACGTTGCGTCGCGGGCATCAGCGAGTTTGTTTGTTCAATATTATGATAACTAGCTTACGCTCGCGACTTCGTCCGCGTGGACTACACAAATATTTCAAACCCCTATTTCACCCCCTTAGGGGTCGAACTTTCAAAAATCCTTTCTTAGCGGATGTCTACGTCATAATAGCTCTCTGCATGCCAAATTTCATCCCGATCCGTGCAGTAGATTGAGCTGTGCGTTGATAGATCAGTCAGTCAGTCAGTCAGTCAGTCACCTTTTCCTTTTATATTATGATAATAATAATATAATATAATATATGGTTTCCATAGTAGGAAACAAAATTAAGACGTCATCTTAATAGCTTAACCACATAGCTATACAATTGAGAGCAGAAGCAATATAATCTCAAGAGTACTAATAATGAAGAGATCGTAAGTCAGCTCATCCGCAGTACAGGTAGGGCCACGACCTCCTCCCATAAGCTTTAGCGTCAGGCGACCAACACCTAATATCATTATCAGTGGCGTGCAGGTCATAGAGGCATAAATACTCTGCTTACCCCAGTTGTAATAGCTCGATGCAAATTTTACATTATGACCTGCCAGTAAACAGGTTCCTACCTAACTAATGCCTACCCTGGCTTCAAACCCTGTGCACGCCACTAATCATCATCATCATCATCATCATCTACCGATAGACTTCCACTGCTGGGCATAGGTCTCTTGTAGGGACTTCCACACGCCATGGTCTTGCGCTGCCTAAATCCAGCGGCGTCCGTCCGTCGTCTGAGCACTTTAGTCTTCTCAAAAGAAGAATTTGGTCACAGTCTTAGATTCATGCATGCACCTCTAAATTTCGGAGTTATGTTCATTTTAAGCAATTAAATATCACTTGCTTTGTGAAGGAAAACATCGTGAGGAAACCTGCATGCCTCAGTTCCCCATAATGTTCTCAAAGGTATGTGAAGAGGTAAGTTAATCATGATGATGATGATTATCTAATAAGAAACGTCTTGACTGACTGTCCCATTAGTGCCTAGTCCAAAATCTTGGATATAGAAAGCTAAAATTTTGCACAGACGTGGACTTTATAATGTGGACAAGGAATAAGATTTCTAGTCCGCTGATAAACTTGTGGCCCGACGAAGCGTAAATTTAAAGAGAATCATCAATCTAGGGGGGGGGGGGGGGAGGGGGTTGGTGGAGAGGACCACAAACAATAACACTGGAGGTATAATATTTACATTTATAAGGCATTGTGTTTAATAAACCCTACCAGTGCCAACTAACTTAACAATAATGTGCTCTGGATGATCAGATAGGAATGTGCGAGGTCTATTAGGTATAACAAAGTCCTGAAAAGCCGAAAACGTATTGGTAATTCCTCTGGTGCTGCAATAAATAGGCCTATGGGTTATTGTACCTACCTAATTTAAAGCCTCAATAGCTCAACCGGTAAAGGAGTGGACTGAAAACCGAAAGGTCGACGGCTCAAACCCCGCCCGTTGCACTGTTGTCGTACCTACTCCTAGCACAAACCTGAAGCTTAGTTGGAGAGGAAAGGGGAATATTAGTCATTTAACATGGCTAATATTCTTTAAAAAAAATACTTAAATTCAGGTGTCCCGCCCCGCTCACTTGCTCGCTATTTTTAGTTGTACGTTTTTTAGAGTTATTGACCAACGCATCAGCTTAACGGGGCCTCCAAGACTTGGAAGCAACGAAAATACCAAAGTTACCACTAGCAAACAAAACAATATCCTTCATGTTTACTCGTGCACTTGTTCGCAAAAAAAGAAATAAGATAAGCAAGTATCCAGCATCAAAACTCCAGGAACAATTCAAACCAGTTCGAATAACTTCAAGACGGTTTTTGCGCACATTTTCGGCGAAAGTGTTCAACGGAAATTTGCTCATACATGGCGCAGGGAGATTCCTGCGATTCCATTCTGATTGTAATCATGAACTTAATGTTTGATAATCAGACAGATATCTAACTCATCTTTTTACACGCTTTTTAATATGATCTTCGTCTATATATATTAGGGTTACGTACCTCAAAAGGAAAAATGAAACCCTTATAGGATCACTTTCTTATAGCAGACTGAAAATCTGAAAACCGTGAATTTGTGGTCACATCACAAAAAAAAATTAAAAATGTGTTTTGAACAAATAATTAGTATTTTCATCTTTTAAAGTAGATAGAGAAGACTAGGTATATCAAATGGGGTATTATATGAAAGAGCTTTATCTGGTTATTCTGAAACAAATTAAGTATTATTTATTTTTATGCACAATAGTTTTTGATTTATAGTGTAAAATGTCGAAAAAATACGACTGTAGTACGGAACCCTCGATACGCGAGTCTGACTCGCACTTGGCCGGTTTTTTATATTTTCTTTGGAATAGTAGGTATTAGAAATCACGTCATGCATTGCCAGACACTTCAAGTATCGAGGCAACCCCCTGCCAGACACCCTTGTCTTGGAGGTCTGAATTCAAGTGATTTAATTCATTTTTTATTATATAAGACACATAAATTTGATTACGATATATTTTTATGATCTAATCATGTCTTTGATAAATATGATGTAAAAACACGCACGTGACAATTTCTGATTTAATTTAATACCTACCTATAATAAATGCATTATAAATTACAACTACCTGCCTATGAATTGCTTGCTGAGCACACACGTCTTTTTTTAAACCTAGGTAGGTATTAATTATCAATTTAGTTAATCATAAAACATCAATATACCTACCTACCTAATGCATAAATTTTAAGTTTTCACGTGCCATTTTAACTTTATGTGCCAATGCAATTAGATAAAGCCCTTTCATATGATACCCCACTTGGTATAGTAATCTTGATTTAAAAGTTGAAAATACTAATAATAATTATTTGTTCAAAACACATTTTAATAATTTTTTGTGATGTGACCACAAATTTATGGTTTTCAGATTTTCCCCTAATGTCTGCTATATAAGGCTACCTGCTAAATTTCATGATTCTAGGGCGACGGGAAGTAGGTACCAACCCTGTAGGTTTCTTGACAGACAGATAGACAACAAAGTAATCCGGGTTCCGTTTTTCATTTTGCGGTACAGAACCCTAAAAATTACAAAATTATCGCTACGAAAATTAAAAAAATTTAAATATTGACCCTGACTTACCCTGACTGAAAATCTACAATAATACATAGATAGATACATCTGTCATCTAGCCGAGGACTAATAGATATACCTTCGGAACGTTATTAGTGCCTTGACCGAGAGAGCAAACAGTTTAGTCGTTTGCAGCGAATGACATGTAAACATAATATTATACGAGTAGGTACGAGCAAAAAACAACCGTAAATTGGTTCAACAACTAGTTTATAGACTCTTTAACCTTTTTATCTACACCCATGCTTTAAATCCTCTATAAAAGATTCTGAAACAGTTAGCTTATTGCCAACATTAAAACACCCAATATCTTAATAACCATTAAAGCATCCAAACGAGTGTTCTGTTTCATAAATCTGTCTGCCAGGAATCGAACCCGGGACCTTCCCACTAATAAGACCACAGTGCTTACCACAGCACCAGGGAGTTTGTCAAACGATGATGACACTTACCAGCTGCGTCCAAAGCGGTCTCATAGTCGGCCACTTCTTGGGAATCCTGATGCTCCACGGCCCTTTGGGATGCTGCAACAAATAGATGGATCAGCTATACATTCAAGTTAGCCCTTGACTGCAATATCACCAGTGGTAGAGACGTGATGATGCGGTCTAAGACGGAAGCGGGCTAACCTGGAAGGAACATTCCTAAAAGGTACCTAGATTTTGTTGCCTTGCTGGAGTTTTACTTATAAAGCTAAAGTCGCCGACTTCACACGCGTGGTTTTAGATTTCCAAAAAAATCCCGTAGGAACTCTTTGATTTTCCGGAACAGAAAATAGTTTTCATTGCCTTACTGAATTGGATGCTTGAGCTTGAATATCCGGCTTGTAGGCTTCTTCTCAAACCAGGGCGCACAAATTCAGCCAATCACAACAATCGATATTGTAATAATGATTGATGCAGGTTTTACGAATTACACTTCCAAGTACCAAATTCACCATTTCACGGTGTGCTGGCATCAATTAAGAATCCATGAATATGAAAAGTAATTTATTGCTCGTATAACACGTTCAGGCGATGGAGTGATAACGGTTTATCGAGCTCTACGCGTGCCGATAACGCAGGATTTTTCCAAACATTCACGTAAAAATTGTAAACAGCTGAAGACTAAAATAAATAAACGTAAAAAAAAAAAATAACGTGAGCCTCAATAGCTCAACGGGTAAAGGAGTGGACTGAAAACCGAAAGGTCGACGAAAGGTTGCACTATTGTCGTACCTACTCCTAGCACAAGCTTGACGCTTAGTTGGAGAGGAAAGGGAAATATTAGTCATTTAACATGCCTAATATTCTTTTAAAAAGAAAAAAAAAATATAATAATAAATACTAGATATTGATAGCCTAGTGTTCAGGAAGTCCGCCTCCTAATCGGAGGTCGGGGGTTCGATCCCGGGCACGCACCTCTCTCATGTGCCTCTAACTTTTCTGAGTTTTGTGGGTTATAAGTACATTACGCGACCGAAAATAATGTACATCGAACTTTAGAAGGAGATAATAGATTTGTAGAGCGCTGTCCCTGTCGTTGAGACCGACAAAACGTCATAGGTATGAGTGACAGAGACAACGCTTTACAAAGCCGAAATGTCATTCTAAAGGCCGATGTACATTACTTTTGGCCGGGTACTGTAAATAAATATTTGCTTTAACGGTAAACGGTATGTCGATTTGTTTTTCAATTACGCCACAACGGAGCAACGGGTTGACGTGATTTTTGCAAGACCTGGAGAGTGACATCAGCTCCTTTTTATCCCGGGAAATTTACTCATGGGATTTTAAAAACTTAAATCAAACCGTATGAACTCGAGGGCATCATATTCTACTTAGTATGAAGTGCCTGTGAACTAGAGGGGTGTAGATTCGAATCCTTTCGTACATCCGCAATTTATTTAGTACGTAGCTTATGTAGGTACCTATTTCAAAAAGGCTATTTTTTCAAAAACAATTTTTTTAAACTTTTTAAAAATAACTAGGGTACTTAAAAGCAACCTCCTCAATTTTACCTTCGATTTACGAAACACAAATTCAACAAAAAAATTGAAATGTAAGCAATTTTTTTCGAAATTTATTTTTTTAACTTTCCAAGAATACTTAAAAACAACCCTGCTCCCCATTTTCCAGAAGTCGGTTAAAACACAATTGCAACAAAATAAAATTCAAGTAGAGTACCTACCTAACTACCTACCTAATTTTTTTTTTTTCTAAATATTTTTCAAAAATACTTACGAGGCACCTCCTTAGGCGCAACTCTGCACCCCATTACGCACAACACAACACCACTCCCTACCACTTCAGTCAACGCACGGCCACCACCACGTATCGCTATGCACTGCCGTTATCCGCGCTCTTTCATATAAAGAAAGGCTTTGGCACATAGCATAGGTAACTGTCTTACACTTACATGGCTTACCGGACTCTACGCATGAGTTCGTTTCCGGAAAAACTAGGCTAGGTAAAAAGTTTTTCCGATGTAAAGAAAGGTTTGTAGATGATGGTAGGTTCTTATTTGGTTTGCTTGAAGCTACGCGAAAAGGCCTAATAACATAAGTACTGTGTAATATGATAACTTGGTTTACTAAAAGCTATGTATAGGTAGGTATACTTAAAGTTTGTTTAGGAAATATCAAGGCTAGATGAAAACTTTTTCCAATATAAAGAAAGGTTAAAAAAGGTACTTTCTTGGTTTGCTAGAAGCTACGCAAAAGGCCAAATAACATAAGTATACTGTGTTTTTTGGAAATCGGTTAAAAACTACGTGTAAGCACAAAATACATAATAGATTTGGTTTAACTTTGTTTTCGGAAAACTAGGCTAGGTAAAAAGTTTTTCCGATGTAAATAAAGGTTTGTAGATGATGGTATGTATGGTAGGAACTTTTATGGTTTGCTAGAAGCTACGCAAAAGGCCAAAATATAACATAAGTAAACTGTGTTTTTTGGAAATCGGTTAAAAACTACGTGTAAGCACAAAATACATAATAGATTTGGTTTAACTTTGTTTTCGGAAAACTAGGCTAGGTAAAAGGTTTTTCCGATGTAAATAAAGGTTTGTAGATGATGGTATGTATGGTAGGTACTTATTTGGTTTGCTTGAAGCTACGCGAAAAGGCCTAATAACATAAGTACTGTGTAATATGATAACTTGGTTTACTTAAGTGAACCACCTTATATACATTCTACCAGTGGCGTGCACAGGAGTTCAAGCCAGGGTATGCAATTCGGTATGAACTTATTTTACGGCAGGTTAAAATGAAAAATAAGCATTGATTTATTAAAATGAGGGTAAGCAGTGCGTTTATGCCTCTATGAGCTGCACGCCACTGCATACTACTTATAATATACGTAGCTTTTAAGCTAGGTACGTATTTATGTTAGTTTGGGAATACCTGGGCTAGATGCAAACTTTTTTCAATGTAAAGAAAGTTTATAAAATAATATGATAGGTCTTCTAGGCAATCTTTGAATGTCCTGGTTGTGCCGACCTAAGGACAGAAGCGGTAGGATTGACCGACGCGGAGGGTGTGAACGCCCGTAACCTTATATCGCGCATGCTGTCGAGCGAAGAAGCCTGGCAACGATATAGCAAAATGCTGAGGGCTATAATGATAAGAAGGGAAGAGAGGGAAAAGACGAAAAGAGGAAGATAGAAATTTAGTAGGTCAGCACGAAGTAATGCTCACGCAGTTCCGTGCTCACCTTGGTAGACATGGGGAGGTTATTTTAGTCCGAGCGAGTCGGACACACCCTGCCTGCAGGCAGAAGTCCGTAGGGATTTTTTCCTCCCCCGAAGAAAAAAAAAAAAAGGTAGTCTAGGCAAGTGCGCTTTATCTTAGGCTGCATCATCACTTGCCACCAGGTCTGATTGCAGCCAAGCGTTAGTTTACTAAAAACTGCGTGTAACATAATCCCACCAAAACATTTCATGTAAATTTGGTTGCCAAGACTCACATTCATCATGATCAACCCATCACCGGCTCACTACAGAGCGCGGGTCTCCTCTCAGAGTGAGAAGGGTTTTGGCCATAGTCTACCACGCCGGCCATGTGCGGATTGGTAGACTTCACACACCTTTGAGAACATTATGGAGAACTCTCAGGCATGCAGGTTTCCTCACGATGTTTTCCTTCACCGTTAAAGCAAGTGATATTTAATTAATTAAAACGCACTGCGCACATAACTCCGAAAAGTTAGAGGTGCGTGCCCGGGATCGAACCCCCGACCTCCGATTAGAAGGCGGACGTCCTAACCACTAGGCTATCACAGCGATAGACTCACATTGCTTGGGAAATATTTTTCCAATACAAAGAAAATTTAATTTAATTTTCATGAGTATTTCTATTTTCTTTTTGTACCTATTCTACTCCCGTGACAACCTCTCGCACTGCCAAGGGTAACTGGTAGCTGAGATCTCTCATAGAGATAAGTGCTTCCCTGTCTATTTTTACTTTCTTTTTCTATTTCCTGTAAATATTTGACGACCTCCCTGGCGCAGTCGTGAGCGCTGTGGTCTTATTAGTGGGATGTCCCGGGTTCGATTCCTGGCAGGGGTTTGGAATTTTATAATTTCTAAATTTCTAGTCTGGTCTGGTGGGAGGCTTCGGCCGTGGCTAGTTACCACCCTACCGGCAAAGCCGTGCCGCCAAGCAATTTAGCGTTCCGGTACGATGCCGTGTAGAAACCAAAGGGGTATGGGTTTAATAAAAACTGCCATACCCCTTCCAGGTTAGCCCGCTATCATCTTAGACTGCATCATCACTTACCATTAGGTGAGATTGCAGCAGTGGCGTGCACAGGGTTTGAAGCCAGGGTAGGCATTAGTTAGGTAGGAACCTGTTCAATGGCAGGTCATAATGAAAAATATGCATTGAGCTATTATAACTGGGGTAAGCAGTGCATTTATGCCTCTATGACCTCTGGATTGCAGTCACTTGTATCTGAATTTAAAAAAAAAAAAAATGGTACAAATAAAAAAACTGATAGGTATAAAAAACGGTTAGTAGATGATAGCAGGTACTTATTTGGATTGCTTAGGAGCTCCGAAAGGTGTAATATCATAAGTACCCTGTAATGTGATAACTTGGTTTACTAAGTTGTGTGTATAAGTTTGTTTTGGGTAGAGGCAAACATTTTTTTTTAGCAGGCTTGAATATAAAATACTAGTTGACCCGCCCTGGCTTTGTAATATGTACGAATTGACAGTTTAAACGTAGCATGTTCATATTAGCTGTAACATAAAAATGCAACTCCTCAATATATCAAAGTAGGTTGCCTGCACATCGGATTGAAAGAGAGGTGATGCAAAATTATGTAGGTTAGGTAGTTAGGCAATAAGATTTAAACAATAGTATGTAAGATTTATTTATTGTTATTGTTAGTCCATAAGCGAGAGTAGATCATAAGCCGGCTCTCAATAAACATCTTCCACCGTTGCCGCATTTAATTATTACCATATCTCATGGCGACCCTTGCCAGTCGGTGCCTGCCTAATCTAAGTGCGTGCACCGGCTGGGCACCGATCAAGATGAAGACTACACAATTTTCAAAAGAATATTATCAAGATTCAAGACTCAATTAGAACAAAAAGAAGAAAATAATTCCACGTCCTATATTAAAAATCAAGAAACACTAACATCAAGAAATAAGCCAAAAAAAATGAATCGCTCATGAACAGAAGACATCTCAAGCTTCATTGATCGGCCCAGCATCATCGTGCGTCCAGGGTTATCCCGGCCAAAACTAGGAGGTGTCCAGGGTATTCCCGGCCCAGTTCGAGAAGTCCAGGGTTTTCCCGGCCCATTAAGATGCAGTAAAGAAGAGGCGCAGGCTCCAGACCTCCGGACCTGATGACCAAAACCAGTCCTGACGACGACGGCGACTACACGGCGGTCACGAATTTGATTAATAAAATGCGTCGCTAACAGTTAAAGTAAGTGCAATTTATCTCTCGTAATGGGCAAATAGGTAGAATGTGTAGCTATTGTAATTTTTTTTTCTTGGGTACCTAGTTAATTTAATTTTGTACGTAGGTTAGGTAAATATTGGTTTTTTATAATAAATAATACTTGCTCCACTATCTACTAATAAGTTCCGTTCGTGCTTTATTTATAAGATTTTATATAGTGTGTAGGATAGTTTAAAATAATAATGGATAGTCAATAAATGAATAGGTCCTTACTTTTTTCGTAAATATTCGGTGTTAAAATCGAAATATAATAATTCAGAGAATTATAACGGTGTCATCGCGTGGTCAACGACACACGCGTACCCGAACATTTTGTATTCTTATACGAGACAATGGTTTTGCTCGAGATGCAATTTGCAAATACAAGGAAATGAATATGAAATAAGGAGAATTTTTTCCCCTACAGACGTTTTTCGTCTAGTTTCGTGCTAGTTTTGACGATATAAGACTTTATTCGTCTTTGACAAATTAGGACTCTGCAAACCAAAGGCTTGATCACCCTTCGGCTGTAGAAGTGCTAGGTATAAAATATACAATATTTATTTTGGGATTGAGACATACTGACGTAGGAAGATGATTGTTATTTATTTGTTCGAACGCGATATTTTGCGCATATTTAGTACCTCCTCATTCAACTATATTTGTCTAGACTCTTGATCATTATCTACCGCGCTGGTGTTAGTGAAAGACCTAGAATTTTTATGAAAAGTTGAATGTTATTGAAATACTTATTGAAAGAAATAAGTTTGATGAAGACTATAAGTCTTATGAAAAATGCTCGCAAGCATGTTATGTTAAATATTAATTAGGAGAGTACGCGCCGCGTTTGTTCATTTGTTTATTTATTTGTATTATGTGAAGAAGTAACTTGAAAGGAAGATGAAGACTAGGAGAGATTTATTTTGACTGTCCAGGAAATATAAATACCTGAGAATGAGATGTTCAATAATAGGTAATCTTGTAGGTTATGGAATAGAAACCTTATACTTACTGTTTTGCGACGATGCTACGACAGCAGCTGTATACTGATGATGAGGACGATTTGATAGGTCAAAGAATCTTTTGAAGTCGATTTGTGAAATCGATATCTCAGCTTCTACATATCTCATGGCCATGAACTCGATACCTCAGCTATATCTAATACCTATGATGGTATTTTGAGATTATTTTATTATGATGAGATTTTTCGAAACTTTTGTAAAAGTTAAATCCTTGACTGCACTTATTAGGTTACGATTTTTCTATTTATAAGTAAGGTTGAAAGTATGCCCATACGAAGTAAGAGATAAGATAAATTGCACTTGAGCACAGGAAGTAACGATAAAAAAAAAATGTTTCCTTACATAATTTAATTTTATTTAGCATTAGATTTTATTTTTGTGATTGTCATCATCTTTCCTTCTGATTCGATGTAGCGTCTAACATTTTTTTTTCTTTTAAGGGGAGGGGTAACCGCATACATTTTCAGGGGAGTTGTAATATGTACGAATTGACAGTTTAAACGTAGCATGTTCATATTAGCTGTAACATAAAAATGCAACTCCTCAATATATCAAAGTAGGTTGCCTGCACATCGGATTGAAAGAGAGGTGATGCAAAATTATGTAGGTTAGGTAGTTAGGCAATAAGATTTAAACAATAGTATGTAAGATTTATTTATTGTTATTGTTAGTCCATAAGCGAGAGTAGATCATAAGCCGGCTCTCAATAAACATCTTCCACCGTTGCCGCATTTAATTATTACCATACGGCCACAACATATCTCAGCTTCGCTCGAGTGACATTCATAAAAAAGTGGAATTTTGAAAAATCCTGAAACATAATATTGTATTTATTTTCCATTTTTAACCGAAAGCAGAAATGCTAATTTTCATGGATGTAATTATTTTAAAAATGACTTTCATCCCTTATTTAACCCCTTTTTTTTTATTTATTCAGATACAAGATAGCCCTTGACTGCAATCTCACCTGGTGGTAAGTGATGATGCAGTCTAAGATGATAGCGGGCTAACCTGGAAGGGGTATGGCAGTTTTTTACTAAACCCATACCCCTTTGGTTTCTACACGGCATCGTACCGGAACGCTAAATCGCTTGGCGGCACGGCTTTGCCGGTAGGATGGTAACTAGCCACGGCCGAAGCCTCCCACCAGACCAGACCAGAAATTTAGAAATTATAAAATTCCAAACCCCTGCCAGGAATCGAACCCGGGACCTCCCACTATTAAGACCACAGCGCTCACCACTGCGCTAGGGAGGTCGTCACCCTTTGGGGTGGATTTTCCAATGATTCTGTCTTAGTGAGTGCTCACGTTATTATATCGATATACCTGGCTAGAACTACTATTTTTAAAAGGAAAGGGTGACTGACTGACTGATCTATCAACGCGCAGCTCAAACTATTGGACGGATCGGGCTGAAATTTCTGTCATTCCCCTTTCAGGTTAGGCCGCCTTCATCTTAGATCATCATCACTTACCACCAGGTGAGATTGCAGTCAAGGGCTAACTTGTATCTAAATAAAATAAAATAAAGGAACACTGGCAGGCGTCAAATGTTACCCTACATTTGATGCTAGGTAGGCTATAAAACGACTAGATATCTTTGATTTCACGTCACCCCTAGCCTAATATTTGACAGAATTATGTCAATTCAAGCTCACAACCGAGCGTTTCAATAGGACGGCAATTTGACATGACCAAATAGCTTTGCGATGCCGATGGCTTGATGGTTAGGAAGATGCTTCAAAATTTCAAAAGTCATCTGCGCGGGACAGTCTTTTCTATATTTATTCTGAATTCAGTGGCACTTGCATAGCAGCTCTAAAAGTAAACCAGAGTCAAACACCTTTAATGTCTATGTTCAGGACTAGGTATTCTATTCTTGGACCCCGAGCTAATGTCCCTTCCACTCGCCCTGATAAATCTACTGCTTCTAATAATATAACTAGCTAAGCGTGAACCGGCCTGCTTTATGTGGGTTCTGTATATTATTTTACTAGCTTTTGCCCGCGAGATTTATAGACCACTAGCTTATGTTCGCGACTTTGTCCGCGTGGACTACACAAATTTCAAACCCCTATTTCACCCCCTTAGGGGTTGAATTTTCAAAAATCCTTTCTTAGCGGATGCCTACGTTATAATAGTTATATGTATGCCAAATTTCAGCCCGATCCCTCCAGTAGTTTGAGCTGTGCGTTGATAGATCAGTCCTTTTCATTTTATATATTTAGAAGAAGATTAGATTTAGATTGGAACAAAATCTATTTCTTTAAACTGCAATTAAAATTTGTTAGACAATAAATTTATAAACTTAAATCTAAAAAAAACAACATTAAATTAAAACTAAAATAAATTAAATTAAATCTAAAACCTCATCGAGACCACCGCAGCGAGGCATTGTACCCAAGATGCTGGCAGCATTACCCCTTTGGATGGCCAAACTAATTCTTTGACCAAGGTAGCTGCCAGCTCTCGGGTCCCCGGTTGACTCGATAACTCTTTTCGAAATTTCTTCAAAAAGAGCTCGAGCCCCCGGGCCCCACGGCCCCAAGGTCTCCACACCAAAAGGCACGAATACGAAGCTCCCATCGAGGTTTTCATATTTGCGCCTCTTGATTTAGATTAGATTAGATTTAGACTAGCTGATGCCCGCGAGTTCAACCGCCTCCATTTAAGTTTTAAAATCCTGTGGGAATTATTTGATTTGTTGGTATAAGAAGTACCTATAGCCTATGTCACTTTCAGGTCTTTCTTTACCTATAACCATGCAAAAAATCACGTCGATCCGTTGTTCCGCACGTGGCTACGTGATTGAAGGACAAACCAACAAGCAAACACACTTTCGCATAATTGAGCCTCAATAGCTCAACGGGTAAGTAAAGGAGTGGACTGAAAACCGAAAGATCGACGGGTTCAAACCCCGCCCGTTGCACTATTGTCGTACCTACTCCTAGCACAAGCTTGACGCTTAGTTGGAGAGGAAAGGGGAATATTAGTCATTTAACATGGCTAAATTCTTTAAAATATATATATATACAATATTATGGGTAGTGATTTTAGTAATTTTCGTGGTTAACGACATGATTTTAAGTATAATATAAACTTCGAGAAAAGGTACGTAGTGCCCCGTCCTTTAGTTTGGCTCGTCTTGGCGGGTGCACTACCGTACCCCCTGATAGCGGGTAGGTACATACTACATATTAGGTACGATTAAAATTAAAACGAATAAAATAAGTAGACTAAATTCCGAAAAATATCTGCGTAGGTATATGTAATAGAAGAATTTAATTCACGACACTATTGTACAATTAACAGAACCATGTTTTATTAATTTTTTATGTTTTACTAACAATTCTTTTAATTTTTTTCTAATGAATCAAAGTAATTTTCCTTAACGCTGTATTATATTATCTAGCGACCCGCCCCGGCTTCACACGGGTAGCTTACCTATTATCGTAGAAATCTCCATTTAAAAAAAAAAAAAATAGGATAGCCTATGTCACTCAGGAATAATGTAGCTTTCTACTGGTGAAAGAATTTTCAAAATCAATTCAATGGTTCCAAAGACCAAAGATTACCCCCTACAAACAAACTTACGAACATTACCTCTTTATAATAATAGTATAGAAGTATAGATAAATGAATTAATGTTAATAAATAAATAGATAATGGCCCGGTCGACTTCACAACCACGTGGATATATAGGTTTTTAAAATTTCCGAGGGAACTCTTTTTCCGGGATAAAAAGTAGCCTATGTCAGTTTCCGGGATGCAAGCTATCTCTGTGCGCTACCTACTTCAAAATCTCCAGTATGGGTCTCCTCTCAGAATGAGTTATGTAAGGGGTTTAGGTAGATTTTAGGCCATAGTTCGCCACGCTTACCAAAACATGGTGGTGAGCACTAGTGAACACAGGTCTCCTAATGTGAAAGGTAAGGGTTTAGGCCACAGTCCGCCATATCTAAGTGCCATCACAGACTTCAGAAACCATCGACAACATGGAGAACACAGATAAAACAAATGATACAGGGTGTAACCAGACCGCCAGAAAAAACTTAGCGTTATGTTATACTACCTTAAAACAATAAAATACCAATAACCAATGCCACATTTAGTAGTTTTAGTGATTTACTATTTTTAAACCCGCAATGTATAGCATACAAAACTCGGGTCAATGCTCCGCCTACGACGCTGCATTGACTCCGAGTGGCCTACTTACGCAACGTTCATTGACCTCTAGCATCAGTCAGGTATTTTATTTGCAATATGTCGTAAACTTTTACAAAATTATAGGATTTTTTATATTTTTACCGCGTTTTTTTGTGGTATCATATCAGAATCCATCAGTAAATGAACCAGATGAGAGGCTTCGTTTTTGCCAGCATTCTGGTTACACCCTGTATTTAATTGTTTAAAAGTTAAAACCCGGCTGAGTTTGTTGTGGGCTCTTCTCAGACCTGGGCGCGTTTGGAACCCTCTTAGCTCTAGCTTTAGTTTTAAGTTTGCGAAATAATTATCACCAATCTTAGAAATCCAACATCTGACCTTCAAAAAGAGTTATTAATTACCTATTTTGAATAAATCATTTGACTTTGACTTTGACTTTGAAAACGCACATATCTCCGAAAAGTTAGAGGTGCATGCCCGGATCGATCCACTGAACCTGCATTAGGAGGCTGACTTCCTAACCACTAGGCTATCACCGCTCTTTAAACTTACTACGTGCCGATAAGTGCACTATTTTTCAAAATACATGAATGCTATGTCTTGTCTATTCGATCTAATCACGTAGACGTAGTAATTATACCTTCAATATTAATCTACTTGATCTAGAAACGTGGCGCCTACGCTTTCTCTTAAGGTTTTCCTCCAAAGAGGAAAATAACGAGTATAGACTGATATAATTTACTAGCTTATGCTCGCGACTTCGTCCGCGTTGACTAGGTACATTTCAAACCCTTATCTTACTCCCTTAGGGGTTGAATTTTCAAAAATCCTTTCAAATCATAATAGCTATCTACATGCCAAATTTCAGCCCATTTCGTCCAGTAGTTTCAGCTTTGCGTAGATAGATCAGTTAGTCAGTTAGTCAGTCAATTCACCTTTTCCGTTTATATATTTAGAAGATTTAGAAATCTTTAGCTCTATGAATTGAGGGAAAGAGAGGCGTCGGTAGAAGAAGAAAGTCTTGGCTTAGGAACATCCGAGAATGGACTGGGATAGCCAATGTAGCACAACTTTTCCGTTGGGCGAAAAACTGAAAACTATAATATGATGAGATGATGACCAACCTCCAATATTTTTTTTTTTTTTTTTTTTTAAATAAGAATATTAGCCATATTAAATGACTAATATTCCCCTTTCCTCTCCAACTAAGCGTCAAGCTTGTGCTAGGAGTAGGTACGACAATAGTGCAACGGGCGGGGTTTGAACCGTTGACCTTTCGGTTTTCAGTCCACTCCTATACCGGTTGAGCTATTGAGGCTATATATACATATATATATATTGAGCTATTGAGGCTATATATATATATATTGAAGAGGTTCGAGAAGAAGAAGAAGAACAAGAATAATTTTATGAAGTTAACAGTGAAGCATCATGTAGGTATACGCTCAATCATCATCAGGTTTTTTTTTTTAATAGATATAGCGAGCAAACGAGCAGGCGGGTCACCTGATGTTAAGTGATTACCGCCGCCCATGAACATTTGCAGCATCAGAGGAGCCACCGATGCGTTGCCGGCCTATTATTTGTTTTCTTCTGCCTTATGGCCATCTGCTTTACTCATCCAGGCACTTTCTGCTACACTCTCACTTCTGAACGTGTCTATATCTTTATCATCAACCGATAGACGTCCACTGCTGGACATAGGTCTCTTGTAGGGACTTCCATTATGCCACGCCGCGCGCTGTGCGTTGTGCTCGCGTGGATGATTTCTACGCGATCATGCGCAAGCGTGCCGCGTCCATGAGGAGCAGGCTGTTAAGGAGTACAAACACTCTCCTCAGCGCATTGTCCATGAAATTGGACAGCCCTCTCTGGAGGTGCTGGAGTGGTGCGCACATAGGCGCAAAGAGACTCCCTCGGGCGTTATAAATAGGATTAGTTTTAATAGTAGTAGAATTAGTTGTTAAGTTAAGTTTAAGCTAGTAATAATAAAATCCCGCAAACTATTTTGGACTTACCTTTGCACAAGTTTAAAAAATCTATTAAAAATATGCTCCTGAAAAAAGCATATTACACAATTGAAGATTATCTAAATGATAAAAGAGCGTGGATTTGACCTGCAGCTCGTTCCAGCAACGCACAAGACTGCAAATACTATTTTATACATGGCATAATTTTGTACCTATATCAAATATTTGAAAAGAGCAACCGCCGAGTTTCTTGCTGGTTCTTCTCGGCAGGAAAGGCATTCCGAACCAGTGGTAGATGCATCCGACTATTCGTAAGCACTTGTAAAAGTTTATACGAATAAAAAAGATTTTCATTTTTTCATTTTCATTTTCATTTTCAATAAGTAGGTACTAACATAGGTTAAGGAATTGTTTCTGTACTAACACACAATTATGGGTGTACTTATGCCTGAAATAAAAGTTTATTTATTTATTTATTTATTTTTTGTGCGTCTTTGTCTTCCAACGCTGCACTTTCCGATTGCCATTCCAGCACCTTGGTTGGTCAAGTGACGTCTGAGGGTCGGGAGAGTGAAAATATGTCAACTAGCTGATGCCACAATGCACACAATATTTGCATGTGCAAACTGGGAAAAAGAGAGAAGAGAGATTGTCAGTAGAATGGGAGACTTAACAGTAGAAAATCTAATAGAAAAAATGCTAGAAACTGAGGAAAACTGGACAGCTATAACAGACTTTGCTGAAATAATAATGAAGGAAAAGGAAGAAGAAGAGAAAAGGAGAGAAGGAAAAGAGTAAAAGACAAGAATGTTGCTGTGTTGTAGGCTGAAAGGCGGGTACACGGTCAACAAGAAGACAGCAGGGGTTTTTTAGCCGGTAAGAGTACGGGTGTCCATGAGGATTTTCCCCCTGCTGTATAAAAAAAAAAAAAAAAAAACTAGCTGATGCCCGCGACTTCGTTCGCGTGGATTTAGGTTTTTGAAATCTCGGGGAAACCTTTTTCCTATTTTCCGGGATAAAAATATGTCCGTGTGGAAAAGAGGTTGATAAATTTGGAATCCACGGACTCTCTTGCCATTGGAGCTCTGGTAGGTTATTAAGGTATGGCTCTCTTAAAACGATACGATCAAACGGGCTCTTGCCACCATAGAGTTATGATACTACTTGCCACCTTGGAAAATCTCAAACTTTTCATCATGTTATTTTACTAGCTGACGGTTCGTACGCGTGGTTTTAGGTTTTTAAAAATCCCATGGAAACTCTTTGACTTCCCAGGATAAAAAGTAGCCTATGTCACTCTCCAGGTCCATACCCATGCAAAAAATCACGTCAATCCGTTGCTCCGTTGCGACGTGATTGAAGGACAAACCAACGAACCAACAAACCAACAAACCAACAAACCAATAAACCAACAAACAAACACACTTTCGCATTTATAATAAGGGTACTGATTGCAAATTTTTGACGACCTCCCTGGCGCAGTGGTGAGCGCTGTGGTCTTATTAGTGGGAGGTCCCAGGTTCGATTCCTGGCAGGGGTTTGGAATTTTATAATTTCTAAATTTCTGATCTGGTCTGGTCTGGTGGGAGGCTTCGGTATAATAGTATATGCAGCTACGAGTCCCCTGATTCGAGATCTATCTATTTCCGCGGTGCCTACAACCTGTCGCAGCGGTACAACCAGAGTAAAAACTAACCTATCATTACTCAAATGAGCAATATTAAAGTCGTATTAAGTATCGCAATAAATAGTAAAGTACGTTTAATGGAAATACCACGGAGGAAAGCGATGTTGTGTTGATGTTATGATTAAACGTAGTTTGCGTTGACGAGAATTATTATCAGACTGGCTGATGCACGCAACTTCATATGCGTGGATTTAGGTTTTTAAAAATCCCGTGGGAACTCTTTGATTTTTCGGGATAAAATGTCACTCTCCAGGTTTTAAACTATATCCATGCAACAAATCACGTCGATCCGTTGCTCCGTTGCGATGTGATTGAGGGACAAACCAACAAACAAACACACTTTCGCATAAGTTTCGGTAGTGATGATATTAACTATGGATTTTGATTAAGTTTAATAAAAATACTATACTTGATGACATCCCTGGCGCAGTACCGAACGCAGGATCGAACCCCCGACCTCCGATTAGAAGGCGGACGTCCTAACCACTAGGCTATCACAGCTTAATCCACAATTTAACATATTACCGTTTTAAAACTACATGAATTTCAAGAAAACGTCTGAAAATAGGCACCTCGTAATGAGGAATCATAACAGTCTGCAAAACACTTCCGAGTTACATAACTGATGTAAAAATTTAAATTGCCTGTAACTAAAATAAGTATAATGTAATTACTTACCCGGGAATCGAAAACCAGTACTGTGCGTAGGGTATCCATATTTAATAGTTTTATATACTTGTAAGTAATCTAGCTTTTCATTGTTAATTTTGTTATACTCAACTCATTTTTTTTACGAAATTATCAGTCAAACTGTAATTACTGATGATGCTTTTAATTACTCGCTGTTTCAAATTTATTTCCTCAGTTAATTAAAAAATCAGCTGTTATTAATAAATCTAAATATATAAAAGGAAAAGGTGACTGACTGACTGACTGACTGATCTATCAACGCACAGCTCAAACTACTGGACGGATCGGGCTGAAATTTGGCATGCAGATAGCTATTATGACGTAGGCATCCGCTAAGAAAGGATTTTTAGAAACTCAACCCCTAAGGGGGTGGAATAGGGGTTTGAAATTTGTGTAGTCCACGCGGACGAAGTCGCGAGCATAAGCTAGTTATTATTAAGTAGATACGAGTAGTTTCTTAAATATTAATATTTTCCATTAGATGATACCCGTGACTTCGTCCGCTTGTTTTTAGGTTTTTAATTACATTTATTCAAGTAACATCTGTAGTAACGGGATTAGCTTAGTAAAAAAAATTAAGGCCACGCCCCTTTTTTCCCAATAATCTTTCCACTAAGGTGGAAACTCGGTCGTGAATCCTGAAATTCCGGAAATATCACCAAGATGGCCACCCTAACTACATACGTGTGTACAGACGAGTCGTAAATCAAGTGGACGTGTAGGCGCACCTTGACTTTGAACTTGGACACTCGGGGAGAATAGTGCTTAGTGAAAAATCATACTTAAATTAAGATATTTTTAAAATTTTCAATTGTATTTTTCGTTATCTTGTAATTTATTGTATATGCACCTGGAAGAACTAATACAGATTTATTTGGAATATGACACAAATTACCTTATCGATAATGATTTTTATGTAAAAAGTTCCATTTAGTATTACATTTATTATGGAATAATATTTTGTTCAATGTAATCGTTGTCTTATGACTTTTTTCATTAATTGTTGTTTATTTAAAAAAAAGATCTAAATTTACTTCTAATCCAATTAGTAAATCTTTAAAAAGTTTTTTATTTCTTACTAGGTGATGTCCACGACTTCGTCTGGAAGAGGTTACTTTATTTTAGAACTCTATGGGAACCCTTCTTTCCAGGATTAGGTAGCGTATGTCCGCTTCCGAGATACAAGCTATCACTGTACCAAATTTCTTAAAAATCGTTTTAACAACTGGCCGTAAAAAGGACACAAACAGACAGACAGCCACTTTCGCATTTATAATTATTACTTATTAGTATGGAACTATGGTAATGCAAAGTATGGATTTTAATTAAACGTCTTTTTGATGTGCCCGACCCGAAGGTTGCCAATGGCATCATATTAGTCAGCCTTCGCTGACCGTTTGTCTGTCTGTCGTCAGTGGGCTGTATCTCATAAGACATAAACCGTAACAGGTAGAGAGTTGAAATTTTCACAAAATGTGTATTTCTATTGCTACTCTAATAAAATTATGGTACACAAATAATAAAAAAACCAAGATGCAGAATTTCAGAATGGCTGCCATCCAAGTGAAAAAAATAATTATAAAGTACACCTACTGATAACTATTGTACGATGGTATGGAACCCTTCGTCAGCGAGTCCGATTCGAACTTAACTGGTTTTTAAAATCACAATAGACTTGAATGTAAGCGTTTTCAGCTAGACTGTACTCAGTTGGATGTTTTCGCAGAAACAAAGTAAGAATAAACCAATTTGCGTGTCGATGTTTGCGGCCCGCGCCCGAAAATGAACACACAAACTTACGGTTACACCTCAAGTGTGTACTCACTGTTTTTATTATTAGGGTAGGTCAGATTATACGTGTAATCGCGCGGTTTTAACCTTGGGCCTTTTAAACTGATTAAAAAAAAGAATGTCTCAATTCGACTTAAGGTCGAGACGTAACGTGCACGGGACGTGATTGGAAGATTTCTTGAACTACTATCTAAAAACACGAAAACGGAAGGGACGCGACGTTCTGGTGATTCAATAGTAGTTCAAGAATCCTCCCGTCCCGTGCACGTTACATATAACTCGACCTTTATATTAGGTATGTTTGTGATAGTCTAGTGAACTCTAAATCAGGAGGTCGGGAGTTCGATCCCGGGTACGCAGGTCGTATTTTTCGGAGTTATGTATGTTTAAGCAATTAAATAACACTTGCTTCAACGGTGAAGGGAAACATCGTGAGCGTGCATGCCCAAGAGGTCTCTATAATTTTTTCAAAGGTGTGTGAAGTCTGCTTATCCACACTTTGTCAGCGTAGCAGAATGTGGCATGAACCGTTCTCATTTAGAGACTAGGAGACTTGTTTTTAGACGTGGGCTGGTTATGGGTTGGTGATGATGATAATAACGGTACTATTAATCCCGCACAGTTAAACCTAACGTGTGGAAACACCTTAAAGCTACTAAATCTTCAGTCTTTACTTTTTGACTGGCAATTTTATCGTCTTATATTATTTTCAAAGAACTGTAAGAAACACATCAGAGTTAAAGATATTCTTCATTGATGCATGAGACGTGTCCAGTTATTTTGGACCCATCCAAGAAGCTGTACGGTATTGGCTATAAATTACCACGTTTACTTTCTTTTGTCGAGATTCAATAAAGATATCGTATAAAGCTTAAACTTAAATCTATAATGAAGAGGTAGTGTGCAAGTTTGTTTGTAGGAAGTAATCTCTGTAACTACTAAACCGATTTTGAAAATTCTTTCACCAATAAAAAGGTACATTCTTCCTGAATGACATAAGCTATATTTCATTTTCAAGCACCCGTGCGAAGCCTCGGCGGGTTGCTAGTGCAATTTAATTGTAAAAATTCAGTTTCTCAGAACTAGGCAAAACCTAATACGTTTTTCAAAAAGAGAAAACTTTTTGAAAAACTTTTAGTTTATAACCTATGCTTTTTGTTGTAATATGGAAAAATTTACTAAATACTTCTGGAGCATTTATAATTTTAGTGTTTTACCTACACTTAAGAAAAAATATTAAAAAAAAATATTTTAAAATTATGATTTTAGAAAAATTTTGAACTTCTGAAGCAATATAATATAAGAGCTATGATATTTAAATGATACACCAAAAATTTCTCTTTTTTGAATTACAATAATAATAATATGACTGTTGATCTGGTACAAAACTATTCTGAAAAAATGTAAACGCAAAGGTTAATAAATGATAGTAGGTATGCCTGATATACCCCGCCCTAAATAAATTCTGATTCAAACTCATTCTTTATTTGGTTACAACATTTTATTGATCATTCATTACATTACACTCAATTTTCAATTTTCATTATCTTAACTTATCACTTAACATGATTAATATGCATAGAAATCATTCATTTACAATATAATTCATACTTATTAACTAAGGAGCTCCTTTATAATTAATTCTACATTAACTTTTTGAAACCTAATCTTTTTTTTGTTTTAATTTCTAAATCTAGATAAGTGAAGAATATAAAATCAAAATAATAACAACTATTGATGATGAAACTAACTTAACAGTATGACCGTTAAAAATACATTAAAAAAAGTTACATTTTTAAAATATATATTTGTTTTTTGCTAATTAAATATTACCAGTCTGGCACGAATTCATTGCTTTTAACGGAAAAAAATACATCATCGATAAAGTTGATCGGTAAGTTACACAATTTCATTTATTCAATAGATACAATTATAATTTACATTTGAAAATTTACAATGATTACAATATTTAATTATTACACATTTTTTTGCAAAACTTACATTAAAAAAATAAAAACAAACATGGCAACACCACTCTTACCGTTCTAGTTAGAAAAATTGTCCATTTCATCATTATTTTAAAATCCGTACATACAGTCGCAGTTTTAAAACATAATTAAGGCAACTAAATTTATTTTGCTCTATTCGTGATTAAATAAATCTTTTATATAATATGGTAAAGTGACAGCATCGCTATTAAAATATTATAATTAAATATATTAATAAACACTCAAAGTACCACGGGACGCTTTTTATTTTTTTAAAGGGAAATCAAAATTTAAAAACTAACTTTTTAAATATCATCAAACTTTTAGCAAACGTAATATCCTACTATCACCAACCCCCTCAATGCCCCCGATTCCTGGATTTTTTACGAAAAAAATCATAAAAACAGGTACAACTTCAATCCTTGTTATAAATAAATTTAGTTACAGTGTAGAAATATTCTGTAAAAGTTCAATTCATAAAATTGCGTTATTTAAAAATCAAGTTTTTCACTGTTCGGACACCAGTCGAAAACAAAAAAAACATTTCATGAATTGAGCTTTACAAATTAAAATAATATTAAAATTAAAAATATCCAAAGTATAATTATTTACAACTAATTTATATCACAAAAAGCATGCATAAGTTGTAACAAAATAATTAAAGATCACTTTTGTAATATAATTAAGTTGTAATAATCGCTAAAATTTGGTGTTATTTAGAAGAGACACGAAAATAGAACAGGAAAGCGAGAAACAAAGAAAAAAAAGAAAAAATTGAAAAAAGCTGTAGCCAAATTTAATTTTAACAACCCCTACCGATACTTCTACTCAAAAGAAATCTCTGTGATAGATTTTTAGAATTAAAAATTAAAAAAAAAATATGCTGATGTGCGTGATTGTACTTTTTATAACCATAAAAATTATTCTTTGAATAACGTTAAATCCATCGCTGGTATTAGAGGACTATCACATTGTACTGGATCGTTCCTGAAAAAAAAACGTGGTTAAAGTAGGTAACAAAAAAAAGCCGGTCAAGTGTGAGTCGGGTTCGCACGCGACGGATTCCGTACCATCGTACAAGAAATAATACTCCAGTGTAAATTGCGTTCGCTCTAATAGCAGAACAAGTTAATGACGGACAGAGTCATCTGTGTTGAGATTTAGTAAATATTTTATTTGGTCGTGGACACTTGCCAATTTTTTGTGATGTAACCACAAAGTCACTGTTTTTGGACTTTTTCGTTGATTTGTGCTGTAACACGCTGCTACCTGCCAAATTTCATGATTCTAGGTCAACGGGAAGTAAGTACCCTATGGCTTTTGATTTTCTTAAATTGATATGACAGACAGACAGACAGACAGACGGACGGACGCACGGACGGACTGACAGACAGAGAGACAGACAGACAGGGTATAAGGGTTCCTTTTTCCTTTTGAGGGATAAAAATAATCAGGTAGGTAGGAATAGAGAAAGAAGAAAGAAAGAAAATGCATTTATTTGTTGTTGGTGTCACAGATAAAACAAAGTACAAATGTAACATTTTCATCTGTGACACCACCCCACATGGGTGTACAGCTCAGCATAATGTCTTGCATCATATGCGTTAACACACATAACATGCAGGACGCTGATTTTCCGCTTTTCATTTTTTAGAGAGAGCCAGCGCGTGTCAGACCTTCGTTATTTTATAAAAGCTGATTGTTTCTCTGCGTTTGTCCTCAACACAGGGAGGAACGATCAGCAACTATGAAGGGCGGGGCATATCAGGCATAATATCATATTTTATTGAGTGAAAGAACGAAGCTGCAATAGCCTAGTGGTTAGGACGTTCGCCTTCTAATCGGAGGTCGGGGGTTCGATCCCGGGCACGCACCTCTAACTTTTCGGAGTTATGTGCGTTTTAATTAATTAAATATCACTTGCTTTAACGGTGAAGGAAAACATCATGAGGAAACCTGCATGCCTGAGAGTTCTCCATAATGTTCTCAAAAGTGTGTGAAGTCTACCAATCCGCACATGGCCAGCGCGGTAGACTATGGGCAAAACCCTTCTCACTCTGAGAGGAGACCCGTGCTCTGTACCCGTAGTACAAGATTTTACGTCTCACCAAACCAAACCAAATTCGAGAGTCGAAATACTTCCGCGTTACAGTAAACTGGATCTTAAATGCCTTGTTTTAAAGCTCAAGTTTGTCTACACTTCTACAGCCAGCGCTCCAAGCGGAAACATTACGAAATTAAAATCAGTGGCATTGAATATTTTACTTCAATTCAAGGCTGTTTAGGTCCATTTTACGGTAACGCGGAAGTATTTCGACTCTCGAATTTGGTTTCGTTTGGTGAGACGTAAAATCTTGTACTACGGGTACTGTAGTGAGTGTAGTGAGAAAGAAACGAATATTACAACTCTTACCCCGGTAAACTTCTCAAAAAGGCGTTAGGCGATGACGTAGACATTTCTATTCCATCCCTGTTGTCACACACGATCCGCGCTAAGGTTACCTTCTTTATTTCAGACAATTGACCTGAAAATACAAATCATTTCACCTTTATAAATAACTGGAAAAATTCATTCTTAGCGGATGTTTACGTCATAATATTATGATAATATGTATTCATAAGTTTTATAACATATATATACCATTAATATACCTCAGTCACTAATTTTCCGTGCTTAACCGCATTAATGAAATAAAACAGGAAACCATGGTAAACATTAACTCGGACCCTACGATACAGGTCACCTCCTAGTGTAGGGTCCACTGGTAAAAGTTTATGAAATGTGCAAGCAAGTATAATATACCTACACTTAGTTACATATTATTATCATATTAATAGATATCTGCATACCTTTCACCCCGATCCGTCCAGTAGTTTGACCTGTCTAGATGAGGCAGTCAGTCAGTCAGTCAGTCAGAGTAATCTTTTCCTTTTATATAGATAATACTAGCTTATGCTCGCGACTTCGTCCGCGTGGACTACAAACAAACCCCTATTTCACAACCGGAAGGGTTGAATTTTCAAAAATCTATCTGTATGCCCAGCCCGATCCGTCCGTCCGATAAAATGTGACTGACTGATCTATCAAGATCAGTTAGTCAGTCACATTTTACCTTCATAACGTGACGTTATTGACGTGACGTGACGTTATCCATGCATCACTGCCACGCTTGCTGCACCACAGTGCATGGCCGGGCGGAAGCCTTCCACTAAACCAAACCTGAGCCAATTGGGATAATGCCTATGTCCAAAATAAATTATTCCCTAGTAATTATTAAATAGGTCTTCCCGAATTCGTAAAATCCTCATCCGCTACCTGCTTATAAGAAACTTCAGTCTAGTGCTGACGTCACTAAAATGGCGACCACCCGCATTAGCAATTTGCGGGACTTATACTAGAAGTACGTCAAATTACGTCAAATATGACGTCACATCTATACGCTACTTTACTACGCGAGCCCTTTTACATAATAAAGAACCGACAGGATAGAAAGCGATTATGAGTAAAATTTGGTCAAAAACATAATAGTAACTTACTCGGGGTAAAAGCTCCAGGGTTAACATCAGATCCGTATTCGTAATAATACCTATCCCCCCTCTTTAACTCCGTAAACTGGTCAGCTATGATATTGGCGAAGGTAGTCCCAATAATACCCCCCTCCACTGGCTCTTCTAGAAGTCCCCCCACCCATAAATCTATGTCTTCCGGGCTTGCGTATACAGCGGAAAGCCTTTGGGCGGCCTGAAAAGGGAATAATTTTAATTTTCATAGTTTGCTTTAGCATAGTTTTCCCAATCCTCTTCAAGCGAAGGAGAAGATCCTTAGAAGAACCAGAGAAACCGAAATAGCTCAATGAGTTTTGAAGCTGGTGGCAATGAGCGGGGCAGATACTTCGAAGAACCAATAGAAGTCCCAAGGTTTAATGATGACCGCACCAAAACCCCAGCAGACCCCAATGAGTTAACAGCTATTAGTAGCTATATACTAACATCATCATCATCATCATCAGCCTGTGGACGTCCACTGTTGGACATAGGCTTTCCTAAAAAGCGCCATCACACCCGGTCCTCAGCCTTCCTCATCCAGCCACTTCCCGCCAGCCTCTTTATATCGTCGGTCCATCGTGCTGGAGGGCGTCCCACACTACGCTTGCTTAAACGCGGTCTCCACTCAAGGACTTTCCGGCTCCAACGACCATCGCCTTTACGACAGGCATGGCCTGCCCACTGCCACTTCAGCTTGCTAATAGTTTGGGCTATGTCAGTGACCTTGGTTCTCCTACGGATCTCCTCATTTCGGATCTTATTTCTCAGGGGTTATACTAACACTCGGTGCAAACTGATGGAAGTCAGTGATCGGCTCCAGTCCAACCAGTCTTCGGTACTCATTATATGACTGAAGACCAAAGTCTCTGCCGCGTTGGATGTTAATGGCGGCTAGATCCAGCCCGTATGGGTTTCCTCCGTGGAACATGTAGCGGGATAACTGTTGGGAGAAAAGAAACAGAATGATTTTATGTTTTCACCTTTAACAGCTTTTGTAGTAGGCTCACTAAAGACCATATCCATTAACCATACAATGATGGGGTTGATTTTTTTTTTTTTTAACAGTCTATCCATATTATGAGAGCTACCTATTATATTAAGTAGGTATACACTATACATATTTTATAGTTTACGAATTGCCTTGCAAAATGAAGGAGATATAGTGAATATTTCATTAAAGCTGTGCATTAAAGTTTATGATCTTGTCTATGTCTCGTCAATGTCTCGTCTATGTCTTGTCTATATCTTGTCTATGTCTTGTCTATTTATTGTCTATGTCGTGTTGGTTCTATACCCCCTTATTCTTACTTACAGCCTCAGTAACAAAAGGGTCGACGGACTGCATTGGTTGCCACATGAGACCCAACAGAAGTCGGTCCAAGAAGGGCTTGATCCGCAGTCTGGACGGCTGGAACATCACTTCTGGTAGGGATATTGACTCGTAAATTCCCTTGTGCTGCGGACTTAAGGCCCTAAACAAAAAAAACTGATTCGAATAAAAATAGTAGGTAAGTACCTACTTTCAAACTCGTAGTTTTAGGTATATAAGACCCGCAAATTGCTAATGCTCGTGGCCGCCATTTTAGTGAATACTTCTTCTTCTTCATTCTGGGCTGCGGTTTCCGCACTTAAACGTTTCCGTCTTTAGTGACTACATCGACAGCACTAGACTGAAGTTTCGAGCTCATGGTATATTTTTATTTCGGCTGACGTCATTGCGATGTTAATGAGACATGGTTCCAGCGCAATAGCAATTTGCGGGATTTATTTTTAATTTTGTAATTTTTAACAATTTGGTCATATATTTTTTTCTCTTTTACTATTTTGTTAGCTGAATAAACTTTTGTTTATTTATTTAATCCATACTACCCGTACTTACTTCCATAATGCATTATAATTGCGAAAGTGTCTGTCTGTTTGTCTGCTAGCTTTTCACGGTCCATCTGCTTGACCGATTTTGACGAATTTTGGTACAGAGATAGCTTGCATCCCGGGGAAGGACCTAGACTACTGTTTATCCCGAAAGTCAAAGAGGTCCCACGGGATTTTTCTAAACTTAAATCCACGCGGATGAAGTCGTGGACATCCTCTAGTATTTTATAAAAGCCGAAAGTTTCTCTGTGTATTGTCCCCAAAACACTAGGAGAGGAACGTTTGTTTGGATGTTTGTTTGAATTATGGTGGCTTTGGGAGAAAACAGGTGATAAAGGTGTACTAAATATTACCTACGTCAAAGTATAAAGTCTATTTTTTTATATTTTCTTCGGAGTAGTGCCTATTATAAATGACGTCATGCATTGTCAGACACTTTAATGCAAGGAATCAAGACCTTCAGCAATGAGAAAATATAACATAGAGAGAGTCTTACGTAAGCTGACTGTCGACTATGGAATGCCCGAACCTCATGGCAGCAGCGGCGAACTCGACGGCGAGAGATGGGTCGACAGTCGGGTCGTATGTCAAAGCATACCCTGGTGATGGAGTCAGACCGAATACTTGCATCGTTTTAGGACCTGGATTACACAAAATTGTATTATTTTACAAGTATAGTTCAACATCCGAACAAGATCCGAAATGAGGAGATCCGCAGGAGAACCAAGGTCACTGACATAGCCCAAACTATTAGCAAGCTGAAGTGGCAGTGGGCAGGTCATGCCTGTCGTAGAGGCGATGGCCGTTGGAGCCGGAAAGTCCTTGAGTGGAGACCGCGTTTAAGCAAGCGTAGTGTGGGACGCCCTCCAGCACGATGGACCGACGATATAAAGAGGCTGGCGGGAAGTGGCTGGATGAGGAAGGCTGAGGACCGGGTGTGGTGGCGCTCTTTAGGGAAGGCCTATGTCCAACAGTGGACATCCACAGGCTGATGATGATGATGATGATGATAGTTCAACAACTTTTACAAGTGTAGTTGCGTTGAGGTTGGGGAGGACGCCCCGTACACCCGTCACTTGGAACGCCCCTCCCCCCCCGCGCTCCTCCCCCCGATTGCCATCTCGACCTATCGCATACTACATAACAGGTTTGATAAAAAGTTACTGCGGGGCGATTGTCTAAAACCTACATCAATCATTATTACAATCTCAATTGTTCTGATTGGCTGAATTTGTGCGATTCTTGTTGCAACAATGAGCAACAATGTATTGTGGCCAATAGTGAGCGAGCATTAACCAATCAGAGATGATTGCGATCGTGACATTGTAGCTGTCAAACAACCGCGGTAGGGCCACTGATTTGACTAGTTGTCAAATACTAGATTGTACCTCAACGTCGCAAAGCAAGTAGATTATACCCAACCTAGAACTTCTTCAATAAATAAAATATTACATTTACCTAGTAGTAGTGGAAGCCACTCATTATAGATGATATGCTGGTACTCCGCGAGCACGATTCTCCTGGTCTCCATGAAGACGGTGTCCTCGTCCCAGCCAGGGTTCAGCTCTGACAGAGCCCGGGCTATCCTGTTGTGTTCTCGAGTCCAGATCGTGTGGAGGACTGTTAGGGAAATCACCTGGTTTCCGTGGTTGTCACCTAACAACCAACAATATTCATAGTTTAATCAACGACTCCTATACCTTGTTCACAGAGTTGAGCTTTTTTTGTTATTCAGATATAAGTTAGCCCTTGACTGCAATCTCACCTGGTGGCAAGTGATGATGCAATCTAAGATGGATGCGGGCTAACCTGGAAGGGATATGACAGTTTTTATTGGCACGGCTTTGAAAAAACCCAGTTTGACCTAAGTTTGTTAAGAAAATAATAATAAATATGAAAAATCATGAAAAAGTCACGCTTCTTAGATAATCGATACCCCTCCCTTCCCCTGCTTTACCAGATTCAAAGCAAGCAGCCCCGTCGTGCACATTCAAGCACTCCTTCCGTCTGGTCAGAGGAGGCAGTTCCCTGCCGTAGTCGTTGAACACTGCCAGCAGTCCGCCCGCTGCTCGCAGCTTAGCCATCTTCTCTGGCGAGTTGCCGTACAGGTGTGACATGTCCAGATAGTGAGATGCACCGTTCATCTGGAAAAATTAAAAGGTTTGAAATGGTAGGTAGGTAAATGTGAAAGCAATCAGTACCCATAATTATTTATTTCGATTTAAACATTTCCTTCAATGGTTCGGTAATACCTGCCTTTACCTTATGCCTTTTATTTTTATTGGTGACGACCTGACCCAGAATTAAAGGACTTCTGGTTCTGAAGTACCTAAGTAAACTTCTTTGAATTCAAAGTAGTACTTACAGGAATATTACTATCTAGTTATCTACTTATTATTATCTATTTATGTAACTTAGTATTAAATATTTTATTAGTATTATTAAAATTAAATAGGAAATTTTAGGACACGCGTAGGATCAGCTCTTTGTGGTACAGTAAAAGTAAACTAATGTTCTTTACCTACATGGAACTATAGGAAGCAGCTTAGTTTATTTAGTTCTCGAGTGTACCATGCGCAAGATGGTAAAGCTAACTTCACGCAGACGCATTTAAGTTTGAATCGTACAATACCTGCGTAGCATAACCAACAGAACAGTCAAAGTCTGGCGCAAGCTGAGCCCGCACGAAATTGATACATTTCTGGTTAAACTGGCCGTAGAACTGGTCTCCTTCATCCAGGATGATGGGCGCGCAGGCCCAGTGCTGCCTCTCTAGAGGCAGGACATCTTCGCCATTTCTGTCACAGCAGGAAATGGGGTGACCGTTACCTGAGAGACACGACAACAATTAAAATAAACATGAATGAAAAGGTGAATGGCTGACTGACTGACTGGTTGATCTGTCCACGCACAGATGGATTGGGCTGGAATTTGGCATGCAGATAACTATTATGACGTAAACATCTGCTAAGATAGGACTTTCAGAATGTCAACCCCTAAGGGAGTGAAATAGGGGTTTGTGTAGTCGACGCGGATGATGGGGGTTGAAAGTTAAAGTTAAAATAGGGGTATAATCTAGTAGAATACTTATACAAATCTTGTATGAATTTAGGAGGAAGTAAAAAGATCACAATACCACTTGCTTTATAAAATATTATGACGAAACTTGCATACTGTTCTGAGAGTTCTCCATATTGTTCTCAAAGGTGAGAGAAGTCTGCCAATCTGGACTTGGCCAGTGTGAGGGACTGTAGCCTAAATCTTTCTCATTCTTAGAGGAGAACAATGCTCAGTAGTGGGTTGGCGATGCGTTGAATGATGATGAAAAAGATGGAAGGTTCAAATGACGTTGGCAAACGACCGTTCGTGAGCAACGAAGGAGGTCCCGACCAGTATGAGTATTGCCAAAGATAATATATTAAACAAATTTGTATATATTATCTTTGGTATTGCTGACTGCTCACGCTGATCAAGTACCACAATATGCTTAGAGCTTACCTAAAGTAAAGACCACCGCCGTGCTGATGTCATGCGCTATGAACTGCCCGAACTGCATGAACAGCAGGTTGTGTGTGCGGCTGGGGTGACTGCCGTCCAGTATGAGTGCACTGCTGACTGCTCGCGCGGATGGGAGTGGCAAACCTAATTCTGAAATCCTGATTGCCCAAATACCTGGAAAACAAGAGGAGTTCCAACCTCACAACATAGGTGCCTGGTGCACTTTGACCGCCCGTTGTGCCAGATCTTTTTCCACGCACATGCAAACTGTGGAACCAACTTCTTTCGGCGATGTAGGTACCCACTAGATTTCAAGGTGGGATTATTCAAGGGCCGGGGCGGATCAACAAATTCCTGAAAGGAACTTCCTCTACTAACTCAAGATTTAACATCTTCCCAAGTCATGAGATATCCAAGAAAAGTTAAACCAAGAAATAGTTTATGAAGCGATAGTTGTGAAGAAAAGTCTAAAAAATGCGTTGTATTCTGAATATGGTAACATTTATTAGGTACATCAAATGCGATTGATGTCAAGCCAAATCGTGTTTGAGGAAGGATTGGAGTAAAATGCTATGAAACACAATTACCATCACTATACGAAGGCGGTAGCATTCTTCTGTAGCCAGTATTGACAGCGCCCCAGCTCGGCTTGGCTTGGTTGTTGCAGTTGCCATCTACACTCCTGTATTTACTCGGTACTTCTGGACATGACGGCACGGGTGGGCAGAATGGTCCTACAATGTGAAAGGAACAATTATAAAGTTCAAACCTAAAACAAACGCTGAAGTAATAGAGTTAGTAGGTGATTAATATAATGTAATTGTTTTTCGATCGTTTGGTAGGTATATTTTAATGTCATACCTACCTAAATGTGAAAGTGTGCCTGTCTGTCTGTCTACTAGCTTTTCACGGCCTATATTATGTTTTACCGGTTGTTTTTCAAAATTCGGTACAGAGATCAAACTATATTATTTCAGGGCTACTTTTTGTCCCGGAAAATCTTAACAAATCTCACGACATTCTTAAAAACCTAAACTGACGTGGATGAAGCTGCGGGCATCATTTATTTGGTACAGAAATAGCTTGTATCCTTAGGTAGGCTACTTTTTCAGGGCCGGCTTAAGCATACTTTTGCCGGGGTGCGAAAGTTGTTTCGTTCGGCCCCTGGCCCTCAAGGGTGGTGGGACCCTTGGTCCGTGGCCTTTTGCCCAGCTTGTCACCCTATTATTACGCCACTGGCCGTGCCCGTGGCTTCGCTCGCATGGTGTCAGTGTAGTATATCTAAATTTATGGCAATCGCCTTGCGCCCGGGTGCACCGCACCCTTCGAACCCCCGGGTAAAGACGGTCCTATACGTTTTATCCCGAAAAGTCAAAGAATTCCCACAGCATTTAAAATAAAACTAAATCCATGCGGACGAATGTCGCCGGTTCATCTAATATTGTAATTAAAATTGTTAATGTAATTTTCAACCGTTTTACTTACCATCTGTATGATCAGTGAATCCCAAGGCTAATTCGTCACCTGACAGAGCCTGTCTAGATTTCAACTCCTGCGCAGCAAAAAGGTTTAGCAGTGCGCCACGCCCCAGTTTCTGTGCTCTTTTATCGTATGTCACTAGAGACTGCAAATAGAAAGGAAATCATTATATTTATAGTACGCACAACTGTTTTTATATGTATAATAACTCCTACCGCGTTTTTTAAACAGACTAAAAATTATATAAAATAAAAACCGACTTCGATACACAAACACTAAAAATTGAAAAATAATTTAATTTATTACCGAATATATTATGTATACAAGAGTTAATATAGTTCCATAATAATACTTTTTGGTGCCGGTGCCAATTAGCTTTAGCTGCGCGAATCGTCTAGGCTTCATATTTTTATGAGACTCCACAATGGCACCTCATTGGCACCGACCCCAAAAATATTATTATGGAACTATATTAACTCTTGTATACATAATATATTCGGTAATAAATTAAATTATTTTTCAATTTTTAGTGTTTGTGTATCGAAGTCGGTTTTTATTTTTTTTGTACAAAAATTTTATTTCACAATTTTTAGTGGCCCCATGGAATTATGCTATGCCTGGTTAAAAATCTACTGTTTACTAAGCTATTACACTGATCGCGAGCAATTTACTCTTATCCGTTGAGGAGTTCCAGTATCTATCTTCGAAGATGTTCATCAGATCTTCACCAAATTTAAATGGGACCAACTTTGAAGTATACCCTTTCAAACAAAAAAAGAATTTTCAAAATCGGTCCAGGCGTCTTCGAGTAATCGGGGAACATACAATAAAAAATAAAAAAAATAAAAAAAGATTCCGACGAATTGAGAACCTCCTCCTTTTTTTGAAGTCGGTTAAAAATGTAAGATTTTTTGTTGCGAGAGGCTTGCGCTTGACGACAGTCATGCTTTACAGAAAGCAATGATGAGGTCTAAGTTGGAGCACGCTTGTCTAGAAGAAGAGATTGAAAACGAAAAACGTGGGACGCACGTAACAAGTAACTTCAAGGCAATCTAAAGTGCAAGTAATCTTTTAGGAAACTCCAAGTTTAAAAAAAAAATAGATAATATAGCGAGCAAACGAGCAGGCGACCTCACCTGATGTTAAGTGATTACCGCCTCCCAAGAACATTTGCAGCACCAGAGGAACCGCCGATGCGTTGCCGGCCTTATAGAAATTTGTTGGTCCGCCCCTTGAATAACCCCATGTTGTAATCTAGTGGGAACACCGCCCCACAATACACATACACGAACAAGTTCCAACATACTCGTAACATAGACTTTATTGGCGGCCATTTTGAATTTTTTATTAGTTTTTGTTATAGCGCCAATATAATAAGAAGAAATATACATTTACTAGCTTATGCTCGCGACTTCGTCCGCGTGGACTACAAAATTTCAAACCCCTATTTCACCCCCTTAGGAGTTGAATTTTCAAAAATCCTTTCTTAGCGGATGCCTACGTCATAATAGCTATCTGCATGCCAAATTTCAGCCCGATCCGTCCAGTAGTTTGAGCTGTGCGTTGATAGATCAGTCAGTCAGTCAGTCAGTCAGTCAGTCAGACACCTTTTCCTTTTATATATATATAGATTACGGTTCATGAGATACAGCCCGCTGACAGGCAGACGGGTGGAGGGACAGCGGAGGGTTGTTAATAGGGTCCCGTGGGTTCGGACTCCTAAAAATGAGAGATGTAATGATGAGTCATACCAAGTGATGCCCATAGCTAGGTGCGGTGGTGTTGATGACAGCGTATGGCTCCTTCTGCAACTCCTCAGCGCGCTGCAGCCAATGCTGCAGCTTCAGTCGCGACTGGTTGTGAGCCGCCTTGACGTCTTCCACGTTGACTGAGGAGCGGAATTTGCGGTCTGATTCCGCTGAAATGTAGTTTTTTTTCAATTTTTTTATTTTTTTATTCAGATACAAGTTAGCCCTTGACTGCAATCTCACCTGGTGGTAAGTGATGATGCAGTCTAAGATGATAGTGGGCTAACCTGGAAGGGGTATGGCAGTTTTTTATTAAACCCATACCCCTTTGGTTTCTACACGGCATCGTACCAGAACGCTTAATCGCTTGGCAGCACGGCTTTGCCGGTAGGGTGGTAACTAGCCACGGCCGAAGCCTCCCACCAGACCAGACCAGAAATTATAAAATTCCAAACCCCTGCCAGGATTCGAACCCGGGACCTCCCACTATTAAGACCACAGCGCTCACCACTGCCTGGCGCAGTCGTGGAGGAGGTCGTCAAAATAACAAAATTAACACTTACAATTACCTACAATACAAGGCTTACAATATTTTGCAGTATAAACTATATTTCTAGCAAGATAAAAATAATTGAAGGAACAATAAATGGGGAAAACTTCCTAAAGTTTACTTTTAAGTGTGCTATTTTGTCCCAAGTAGGTACTTACCCTTTTCTCTGTTTTGAAATCTGGCACAGGGACAAGATATGGGGGCCCAAACATCACACACCAGCACCATGTGTGAGCCTGGCTACATTAGACAAACCCCTCACACTATGGAATACAGACACTCGTGTCAGATGGTGAGGCAGCGCACGCCAACCTACGTGCCATAATAGGTGACCCTTTTTTTTTTTTTTTTTTTTTTTCCGCTGGTAAAAATGCTATTAGGCATGCCGCACAAGGGCGGGTATGTGGGACTCACTCGCGGTTTTTTTTTAACCGCCATCAGCATACCCACTAAAAAACCCAGCGGTGCCATCCGCGTCAAGTATAAGACGTCTCAGGATCCCGGATATCGGATGCGATTGAGACGTCCTGGCGTTGGGCCGGCACAAGTTTACTCCCAATATCTAGGGCAGTAGAAGGTGAGCATACTGTCTCCTTCTCCTCCCCTGTCTTCTTCTGCGGAGCGGGTGGGCGTCGGCGTCCAGCTCTCGTTCCCGCTCCGCGGCCTCCTTCAGTGATATGACAGTTTCACAGAAGGAGGCCATTACGCCCCAGCTGGTCTCACTACTGATCATCTCGTCTATTGCATTCGAAAGTGAGAGGCTTCCTCTGAGGGTCGACGACAGGATGTGCCGCTGAGGTCCCCATGCCGCACACTCTACCAAAGTGTGATATGCCGTATCTTCTGGTGCACCACACTCGTGGCAGGCCGGCGTCTCCTCCCGTCTCGCAATCTGATGCAGGTAATTACCAAAACAGCCATGCCCTGTAAGCACCTGCACCAGCCGGTACGTCAGCACTCCATGTTGCCTTTTAAGCCATCGCTCAAGGTATGGCCGAATCGCTTCAACCGACCAGGTACCGGCGGCAGGCGTCTCTAAGTCCTGCTCCCATCTATGGATCAGTCCTGCTATAATAGGTGACCCTGCGGGTTGTGTGAGTAGATATGAAATAGGTACTAGACATACCTCCCGTTTTATGGAATATCTAGACGCACGTACCTGCATGGCTTCTGCCTGTGAAGCAGCACACTCCAATTCGCGTGCCATCTAAGTGACACTGGGGGTTGTGTGACCCAGGGCGCACGTGAGCCGGGCACTGCACGTGCGGCACGCAGACTCCTTGCCTCGGGCACACTGCACATGGACGCTCTGTGCTGTGTATGTGCTCTGAAACACAAAAAACCTTGGAAGAAAAGTAGAACATCGTCTGACTCAACGTTGTTGGTTAGTTTGTTGTTTTGTCCTTTAATCACGTCGCAACGGTACATTCGTATTGACGTGATTTTTAGCATGGGTACCTATAAATACTATCTGTCCCGGCTTACTCACGTGTGTAGTCGACGTTAGCCCGACTAGTTTCGAACCCATCCGGGGTCCTTTTTCAAGGGAGTCCGTCCGCGCACGCGCCGCGGTTTTGACTGCGGGACGTACGTGCCGCTGCCCGTAGAGCCCGTTGTGAGGGTGGCTGGGGTGGGGGGGGGAGACAGCTGCCGATCGTCTCCCGACAGTTCCTGCTGTTCTTCATCACTGGAACCGTCACCGAAATCCAGGCACGCGGAGCTAATGGTGTCCCGTCCCACGACTGATGCCCTTGTCTTAGCGTCAAAAAGCGGTTTCCACGCTGACGTGAGTAAGCCGGGACAGATAGTATTTATAATGGAAATCACTCACGGTAGTTTAAACGCTAAAATGGGTACCTATAGTTAAAGACCTGGAGAGTGACATTATCCCGGAAAAAGTGTGACTGTCATTCTGAGCTTTACAGGGCCCATCCGTTTAAGACAGAGATAGTTTGTGCCCCGCGGGACAGACGTAGGCTATTATTGTCCCAGAAAATCACAGAGTAAGTATAATAATTACCAACTGCTACTAAATAATAATCCTTCCATTCTGTCGGGCCACTGCGACCAGTGCCGTTAAGAACCGTGGTCTAGTGGTAAAAACGTTCGCCTCCAATTATAAGGAAGATCGGTGATTCGCAACTTATTCTTATATGTTTAAACTAGCTTATGCTCGCGACTTCGTCCGCGTGGACTACACTAATTTCAAATCCCTATTTCACCCCCTTAGGGGTTGAATTTTCAAAAATCCTTTCTTAGCGGATGCCTACGTCATAATAGCTATCGGCATGCCAAATTTCAGCCCGATCTGTCCAGTAGTTTGAGCTGTGCGTTGATAGATCAGTCAGTCAGTCAGTCACTCACTTTTTCCTTTTTATGTTTAAACTAGCTTATGCTCGCGACTTCGTCCGCGTGGACTACATAAATTTCAAACCCCTATATCACCCCTTAGGGTTGAATTTTCAAAAATCCTTTATTAGCGGATATCTACGTCATAATAGCTATCTGCATACCAAATTTCAGCCCGATCCGTCCAGTAGTTTGAGCTGTGCGTTGATAGATCAGTCAGTCAGTATGTATGTTTAAATAACCTTGACTTAGTCATACCAGCAGCTAGTTTTTCAGTGTGATCTTTTCTCTCTTGCCTACGACTTTATTTCAGTAGTGCGCAATAAGTACTATAAGTTTAAATGCACGGAAGCTAAACACCTGTGCCTCTTACCTTTTTCTTCATGTATCCCGTAATGGCCACCCAAAGCCTTACCATATGGTTCACTAACAACACATGTTATACGACTCAAAACAACTATACAAACAAGAATTTGATACGCGAACCTTATTGAAGTCATTATGTTACTTAGGCGTTGCTTTAATTTAAAAAATCGACAAAAAAACGTGATTTAAACAATTTTATGTTCACATATTGATCGTGACGAAGTGTTAATGATTGGACTTGATGTAAAAATGGCCGAGGAGTAGCCGAACATTCGGTTGGTTAAAAGAATAAAAATTGAGGGTAGTTATAAAAAATCTTTGAATGAATAGTGACAATTTCATTCGGAATTTATTAATGCATAGGTACATAGATATATGTATTGTATAGCTATAAGTCCCGTACATTGCTAATGCGCGTGGACGCCATTTTAGTGACGTCAGCACTAGACTGAAGTTTCGAGCTGATGGTATATTTTTATGTCGGCGGACGTCAAAATGACGTCATTTCGATGTTAATGAGACATGGTTCCAGCGCAATAGCAATTTGCGGGACTTATAGACCGAAGTATTACCCTGATTTAAAACACAATATTTCTGTTGCAGATTTTTTTATTTATTAATACCAAAAACTGTAGGTTCCTGTAGGACTACACAACTTTCAAACCCCTATTTCACCACTTAGGGGTTGAATTTTCAGAAACCCTTTCTTAGCGGATGCCTACGTTATAATAGCTATCTGCATGCCAAATTTCGTTGATAGATCAGTCAGTCAGTCAGTCAGTCACCTTTCCCTCTTATATATTTATACTAGATGATGCCCACGGCTTTGTCCGCGTGAATTTAGGTTTTTTAAAAATCCCGTGGGAACCCTTTGATTTTCCGGGATAAAAAGTAGCCTATGTCCTTCCTCGGCATATTATAAGCTAACTCTGTATCAATCAAAATCGTTAAAACTGTTGTTAAACCACGAAATAAGTTTAAAATCATTAGTATTTTACATCTTAGACCAGCCATACACGGACAGGTTGAAGCAGTCAGGATAGACTGCTTCAAGCTACGACTGCGTATTGAACTACAGACTTCTACGTGCGTAAGTACATTAACGAACCGCTCAAGCAGTTGCAACTGCTTCGGGCGGTTGGGTGGTTAAGCAGTCGCCAGGCATACACTGACTCGCGCAGTTACCTCCGCCCGCGCTCCTCATTCCACGTTGCGCACGCTTCCCGCCCGCATTGAAATTGCTTGGCAGCTTGATGCTGCCATCGAGCAGTTAAGCTAGCTGCTTGATGGCAGCTTCAAGCTGTTGACTCTGACTGCTCCAGCGGTCCGTGTATGTTGATCACTGGCTAACCGCTCGAGCAGTACGTTTTTTTTTTTTTTTTTTTATTATTAACATACAAGAAAATTTACATATAATAGGTAGTACGCATTGTAAAAAAACCACAGAGGTTTGACCCTCAATGCGTACGTCTGCGCATTACATCATGCCTACTTTTGTCAAAAAACAAAATTAGAAATAAGAAAATTAGAATTACTATATTATAATATACTAACTTAATGTTAAAAACAAAGAACATATAATACATATACCTACACATATACACACACATGCAGATACACATATTATAATTTAACAGGTGACAGGTGACGTGTATGGCGGGCCTTAGATTGCATGATATCATAATCATTGTCAGCACTTGTAAGCAGGTACCTAACCTTAGTAGGACAAGGTAGTTTATCTACTCAACAAAGAAACTAAAGTCGTATACAAATAACTTATTTATTTATCTCAGTTTATTTATTAATCCTATATATTTTTATTCTATCAAATATGTACAATGGTATCATATTATAAACAAATACATATAATTGCAGATGGGATCACAGGTCGTAAGTTTCCAATACAACAATGGAATGCAATTTCATACATAATATTTATTTTATTACATGGAAAATTATATAACAATTATTTTAATGAATTAATTATATTCTACAAATAGATAAGTAGGTATAAAACTTGCAAGCAGTCAGTTTGTCGGGGCTAGTCGGCTCGACTCAGCCCGACATTTATTTTTTATTCAGACACAAGTTAGCCCTTGGCTGCAATCTCACCTGGTGGTAAGTGATGATGCAGTCTAAGATGGAAGTGGGCCACATTTTTAAATAAACCCACACCCCTTTGGTTTCTACACGATATGAAAAATCTAGGTTTAATTAAAACGTGCCTCTGTTATTTCCTTTTTTCCAAAACTTAATCACGAAAAGAAATATGACAATCCCAAAACCCGAAAAAATTGCCCGTTTTTACCGCCAGGTTCAGGCGACTATCAGACAAATTTGATAAGTTTTAACAAAAAAGAAAATGACAGAAGCATAGATATACTTTTCCTCTAAATTTTGGTATAAGAATTTTTGAGATTTATCCAGTTTTGAAGAAGGGAATCGCCTAATACGAAACGTCTTTTTGGCAAGGTTTTTGTAGGTAAAATCAGCCTGAGCTGCAGTTGGCCCTTTCGTAGTTTACGGGGACAGGTGGGAGGTGAGCGCAACTGCAATAGTCTGCAATACCTATTTTTCAAAGTCCGGCCCTAAGTCTAAGCAAAGTCAGAGTGCGTTCTATAGATTTTCACCCTAAGAGTCCAGGGGAGTTTTCTTCAGAAGGGCGTTTTCATTCGGTAAAAGAAATGCGATTAATCCACCAACTGTAAAAAAATATTAACAACATTAGAAATTGTAAGTTTTTCGAGACGTTTCAAAAGTAATAGCTTTTTATTTATGCAGAGGATCAGTCTGGCTGTAGCCACAAAATACCCTTCTTATTTTGTGCTGTAGCTCAGAAATGCTGTCCGTCTTCTTAGCATCAGACGCACCCGGGCATGCTTTGTATAGTACTTAATTAGAGAAGGCTAACGTAAAATTCTAGTGGGGCTGTGCCTAGAATTAGAATGAGATTTCGGCTTTGTAGAGTGTTGTCTCTGTCACTCATACCTACGTGACGTTTTGTCGGTCTCTCAACAACAAAGACAATGCTCTACAAAACCGCTATCTCTTTCTAAAGGTCGATTCTTGGTCGATTACAATATTCCGTGCCGGGTACTGTAGGTACTTGGCAAGGTTTGGAATTATCAATATAAGTTCGCCGATTATGTCCAATACTGAATGATAGCCACCGAGCGCATTTCATATTTATCTAATTATAATCCATTGAAGGTTTTCACCGAAATAAAATTTTAATATCACTCAATTAAGCAGCAATGTAGAACCAACTTTAGAGCCTCAATAGCTCAACCGGTAAAGGAGTGGACCGAAAACTGAAAGGTCGACGGTTCAAACCCCACCCGTTGCACTATTGTCGTACCTACTCCTAGCACAAGCTTGACGCTTAGTTGGAGAGGAGAGGGGAATATTAGTCACTAGCGACCCGCTCCGGCTTTGCATGGGTGCAATGTATTTATGCAATGCAATGCCATGCCTTTAGGCAGCGCACGCCTCGGAAACTCTCAAATGAGAGGATTTTTTCCGACCTAATTCACATTATTTCAATTTCCCTAGGGATCTCTAATTTTTTGAGAATTAAACTATATCTATAAACCTTTCTCTTGAATCACTCTATCTATTGGTGAAAACCGCATTAAAATCCGTTGCGTAGTTTAAAAGATCTACGCGTTCATACATACATACATACAGATAGCGGAAGGCTACTTTATTTTATACTATGTAGATATTTAACATGGCTAATATTCTTTATAAAAAAAACACTAATGTTCTGTTTGTAATGAATTACCAAATGTAAGTCCACCGAAACAGTAGAAGGACATTTCGCAGTCGCTGACAAGCATGTTCTTGGCGACGCTGATGCCCAGGACTGAGGTGCCCCGCCCCACCATCAGGATCACGCATACCGCCATCGCTCTGAGAACATAACAATTATAATGGTAAAAAACCGGCCAAGTGCGTTCTGCATAAAAATAAATAAAAATCTGTTTTAGAATGCACAGGGGAAGACCTTTCATATGATACCCCACTTGATATAGTTAACTTACTGATAATTATTAGTTCATGAGCACAATTTAATTTTCTTTGTGTGATGTAACCACAAATTCACGGTTTTCAGATCTTTCCCCTAATGTCAGCTATAAGATCTACCTACCTGCCAAATTTCATGAGTCTAGGTCAACGGGAAGTACCCTATAGGTTTCTTGACAGATCGACAGACAACAAAGTGATCCTATAAGGGTTCCGTTTTTTCTTTTGAGGTACGGAACCCTAAAAAAATGTACGTACTTGACATAAGTAGGGAAGACATCGACACTGATACTCGACAGTATGCCGAGGTTGAGCAATCCGGCCACGAAGATGGCCAGAAACACCACGCTCGCGACCCACGAGCTCGACACGCCCACGCAAATACCTGCTATGCCGGACACCACCTGGAACACAAGTTATAGTCGTGGTTTTTTTTTTTTAATCTAAATATATAAAAGGAAAAGGTGACTGACTGATTGACTGACTGATCTATCAACGCACAGCTCAAATTACTGGACGGATTGGGCTAAGATTTGGCATGCAGATAGCTATTATGACGTAGGCATCCTCTAAGAAAGGATTTTTGAAAATTCAACCCCTAAGGGGGTGAAATAGGGGTTTGAAATTTGTGTAGTCCACGCGTACGAAGTCGCGAGCGTAAACTAGTTAATTTATATATTTTTTAATTTAACTAGCTAACTCGTCGAACTTCGGAGTTCGTACCGCCTACACTCAATTGTTTTGCCTTCCCGGAACCCCTCCACTAACATTTAAACTTTATGGTATGGTATTATGACAGCCCCCGCGCTAACCCAGTGCGGGATAGCATGGGTGACGTGCGGGTCTGCGGGGCGTCCCCCCCGCCTCATGCCTCGATTGCCATCTCGACCTGTCGAGTACCTACTATCGCTATGTGACCAAAAATGTAAAGTATGCAACTTTTTTTTTTTTTTTTAAATAGATATAGCAGCAAGCGAGCAGGCGGGTCACCTGATGTTAAGTGATTACCGCCGCCCATGAACATTTGCAGCACCAGAGGAGCCGCCGATGCGTTGCCGGCCTTTTAGGAATTTGTTGGTCCGCCCCTTGAATAACCCCATGTTATAATCTAGTGGGAACACCGCCGATGGGAGTTGGTTCCACAGTTTGCACGTGCGTGGAAAGAAGGATCTGGCGCAGCGGACGGTCGAAGTGCACCAGACACCCAGATGGTGAGGGTGAAATTCCTTACGGTGGCGCGCGGTGCGGTTGTAGAAAAAAGAGGGTGGAATGAGGTCAAAAAGCTCTTCAGAGCACTCCCCATTATACAGGCGATAGAACACGCATAGAGAGCTAACGTCTCTGCGGTGCTCCAGGCTTTCCAACGAGGCGGTTAGTTTGGGATCGTCCACACGTCGAACAGCCCGCCTTTGGATCCGATCAAATGGAAGGAGTTGGTACTGGGGTGCTCCAGCCCAAAGGTGGGAGCAGTACTCCATGTGAGGGCGGACTTGCGCCTTATAGAGTAGGAGCCTATGCTCGGGCGCGAAGTACCGCTTTGCTCTGTTGAGCACCCCAAGCTTTTTGGAGGCTAATTTGGCCTTGCTTTCCAAATGATCGCGGAATTGAACCTCGCTCGAAATGTGGACTCCAAGGATCCCACTGCTGTTGGAAGGTGTGAGGGGAGTGCTCTGAAAGAGAAGAGGCAGTGTAAAAGGAACTTACTTGTATACATATAAACATGTTTTTCCTTCCGACGCAATTGACCACACAACTAAGGACCACGTTGAGAGCAGCGATCATGATACTGATCACGAACACTGTGATCAGCGCAAACTTGTTGAGGCTGCAATCATTGATCTGAAACAAATTACTTATCGTTTTAAAGCCACAAACCTAATAAATTACACCAGAGCAACATAGCGCGATATTGTGGCATGCCACAGTGTCGCATGGTGTACCGTCATAATTTAAAACTTAGGACTGTAGTATCGTAATATTCCAATTCTACACGTTGTTGTCTCGGCATAAAGTATACATCCGCATGCTGCTTAAGGCCGCAAGGCTGCAAACTTAATATTTCTATTTGTAGCATGCCTCATTGTCGCATGTTGTTGCTCTGGCAAAACCTTTGTGCTGCATACCTCAATTACAGTAGTATTTTTATCTGAGTTCAACATTTCGCAGAAATTGAGGTCATTATTACCATTTTCTAAGGACTTCACTACACCATCCGTGATGAAAGGTAACCACACTAAGAAGGGATTTATCCTGGAAAAAAACGTGTTTCGGTACATCTATGAAAAATAAAAATAAATAAAATTCAAATTCCAATAACCCCCTTTTACTAAGAGCAATACGTTAGTTGTTTAGTTACCATATTTTATTCTTTATTCTTTCTTTTTGCATTTCACATGTATCTACTTACAAGAATAAAATTAGGTACATATTAAGAAAAATTAAAAATAATATTTAAAAATTTTGGTCAGTTTTTCCGGGACACGTTCCAAACGAAATTACTGAACTGTCTTTCACATGCAAGTAGAAGACTACGCTAGGAGTATTACCTTTTTTATTCTTCTTTCTTCTTCTTCTGTCATAATAATTATGATACCCCACTTAAAAATTTCAATCCCCTATTTCGGTACCTTTTGCAATAGTATTTTTTTATTAAGTACTTTATTCATTGCTGTTAAGGTTGGCTAAGCAATATTTGATTTCATTCGAAATTTCAAGTTGGCATTAGTAGTCACTGAAATAAGTAGCTGTAACAGACGGACGGACAGATGGACTTAGTCGCATCATAGGAGTTCCTTTTTTGCAATTTTAGTACCCTGACTTGGTAAAACTCTAACAGGAAGTTACTTACCCAAAATAAAGAATGATGAATAATATCGATAGAAGCACAGTATTCTTCAATAGGGGTGGTTTCATAAGTGGCACTGTCTGAGAGACGATTGACGCCCAAAAGCCTTCAGCTGCCTTTCCTATATCTTCTCCTAGGACTAGAGTGCCTACCTGTTTGACAGAAAAACTTGCATGACTTTGGAAATCACTGCGGCTCGCCTATATCTATTTTTACTTTATTTAATGATGTTAAAAACTATTGAAATGTTCCGATTAAAACTACGTTCATGTCATAAGTCATTAATATATATTAACAATAGAATAGGACCGAGAATTCAACCTTGTAGTATTCAAACCGTAGAAACAATCGATACGTATAAAAAGATTTAATAATACTAATGGCTCGATAGCATTAACCTTTTGATTTCAGGTTTTTGGAGTCTGGGCGTCTATTTTAATACCAGGTATTAAAATGAAAGAGTTTCCAATAGAAAGGGGAGTCAGGCAGGGTGAGCCGATATCTCCCAACCTCCTCCTTTTTTTGAAGTCGGTTAAAAATGTACAATATTTAATTGATGCGTTTGAGTAACTGTTCTGTAGATACGTGTGTCTATTCACTCACTCACTTTATACTCATCAGCGCTCTTCCCCGAATTGATCACAAAGAATCGTTTCAGTACCTCCATGGCTTTATAGTCTTCTCCAATGCTAAGCAAGTACCTCGGGCTCTCGTAAGATATGTACACCCCGATCGCCCCGATGGCGCAGGGCATGGCGAAGATTATGTTCAGGAGACGCCATGGAGTGAATGTGATGCCCAACAGTGGGATGTCGTATGAGAAACTCAGCTGTAAAACAGGGATGCATAGTACTGAAACAAAATATTACAGGGTAAATATAATTTATGTATATTATAATCGGTAAATTAAAGCTAAAAACAATTCCGGTAAATCTATCTTTCAATGAATTACAAGTAATTTAAAAAGTTTCCAAAAAAAGGCCGACTGCAGTTTGAATTGCAAATTTTTCAGGCCGCAAAAGCACATAAAGATTTTTTTTATGAATTTGATGTAGGTATGATGATCAAGACGAATGACATATCATTTTTCAAAATCGGTTGAGTCGTTGAGTAGTTACGAGTGGACATAGGAACGGACCTGGATGTACATACAGGTCAATTACATAACCCTCCTTTTGGGCTTGCAGCAGTCAGGTAAAAAAATTTCAAGTACATTAAAATAGGATCACTCGTTCATGGTGACATGAACAGATTGACTGCAGTTAGAGATTTTGAAGACATTTTAGAAGACAAAATTTTAATTTAATTTAATTTAAAATAACTTTATTGTTAATAGATTTACAGAGAGTAAGAATACAGGATACACTTAAAAAACAAAGGGCGACCTTATCACTAAAGTGATCTCTTCCAGGCAACCCATACTTAAGAACTTATAGAACTGTAAGACGGGGAGTCACAATGTAGCTATAAATATAATATATATATAAATATATATAGGTATATATAAACACATACACTCTAATAGGTACATACTATAAAATATAATATAATATATACAATATATATGTTTAAAAAATTATATGTGTACAAAAGTTTTTCTTTAAATAAACTTTTACAAATTGCTTTCGAATCGTCGAGTGAATCTATCAGTAATGCTTTTCCTTCTCATGAATAAAGAGTAAACGTTTACCAGCCATCACTCCAGAAGCTGCTAAATATGTAGTGGATGTTGATGCCACTAATACAGATCTTCGATTTTGTGGCGTGCATTCACTTAACAGACTGACTGCCAATGCATAGGTTCCTGAAACCCTATAAAGAAAAACTAAAATTGTAATAATTGTAATGCATGGCTATTGGCTACATAGATTGAGCTGAGATTGTACCCTTCAAAACGAATAACGATTCAAGAAGTTACAAAAATTAAATTTTTATATACAAGAACAAACAGACTGAAACGTATATAAATCAAACCATTGTGTCTATAATCTTTGCACGTTGGTTGAAGAAAGTGTGAGAAAGGATTTCAGAATTTTCACCCGAGCGAATTTGGGAATAACTCCTTCGCACCTACTACCTACCTAACTTGAGAGCCCCAATAGCACAACGTGTATAGGAGTGGACTGAAAACCGAAAGGTCGACGGTTCAAACCCCCGCCCGTTGCACTATTGTCGTACCTACTCCTAGCACAAGCGTCAGCGCTTAATTGGAGAGGAAAGGGGAATATTAGTCATTTAACATGGCTAATATTCTTTAAAAAAAAAAAAAAAAAAACTGACTTTCATGATTCTAGGTCAACGAGAAGTACCCTATAGGTTTCTTGACAGACACGACAGACAGACAGATAACGAAGCGAGCCTATAAGGGTTCCGTTTATCCTTTTGAGGTACGGAACCCTAAAAAGCTAGTAACTCACGCTGCTGAAGACAAAAATTTGAGGACGCTAAATACAATCCAGTCGGGAGACAGCGCAGAGGCGCCACCGGCGAGGAAGGCGAGGATCATGCACAGCGCCAGGATCTTCCTGCGCCCCTTCGTGTCCGCTAGATAGCCCCAGAAGTGGGACGTGGCTATTATACCTGTAATACAAAAAAACAGCCCGAATTAAGAACCATCTCCTTTTTGGAAGTGGCTAAAAAATCATCATCATCCTATGTCCATGTACGAATACTCTCAGAATGACAAGAGGTTAGGCCATAATACACCATGCTGGCCAAGTGCAGATTGACAGACTTCACACACCTTTGAGAACATTACAGAATTAAACTGAAAGTATATTTTTTTATTTCAATAATGTTGGGCCACTATTTTACTTACGCAACGTGTCGATCTCTGACCGACAGATAGACGGACGGACGGACGGAGATAGATAAGGGTAGAGGCAAATTAAATGACGAATAATTAAGGATAAAATACATACATTTTATTAATTTCGGAAATCTAATGTAATTTTATGCAAAATTATAGGCATATTAAAACCAGATTTTAATTTTGTACATAAGACTTGTGTAAGGAAGCATAATCTTACGTATAATACATTAACTTTATGATACCGAAAATGACATTTACATTTATATAATTAGGTGCTTACGTTTTATAAAAAAATTACCTAATTACAATTGTAACTTCATAATTGTGTGCCTTATGTCGACGGCGACGGCACTACGATACAGAAAAACTCACTTGCCTAAAAGTGGCATGCCAGCCATGAGTCCCTGCTGGGAGACGGTAGTGTTGAGCTCGCACGCTCTGGTTGGTACCAGGCATGCCACAAATATGCCGCGAACATGTTAGAAGAAAAATATACTTGCCTAAAAGTGGCATGCCAGCCATGAGTCCCTGCTGGGAGACGGTAGTGTTGAGCTCGCACGCTCTGGTTGGTACCAGGCATGCCACAAATATGCCGCGAACATGTTAGAAGAAAGATATACTTGCCTAAAAGTGGCATGCCAGCCATGAGTCCCTGCTGGGAGACGGTAGTGTTGAGCTCGCACGCTCTGGTTGGTACCAGGCATGCCACAAATATGCCGCGAACATGTTAGAAGAAAGATATACTTGCCTAAAAGTGGCATGCCAGCCATGAGTCCCTGCTGGGAGACGGTAGTGTTGAGCTCGCATGCACTGGCAGGCACCAGGTATGCCACTGACATGACCTCAAACACCATGCCAGTGATCAGGCTGATGTTCACCAACATGGCCAGGAAGTTGAACTTCCCGAAACCTGTGGACAAATGTAGAAAAGAAATACTTAAATGATAGGATTCTTTTGAAAATCTTTATTTTCCTCTTTAATGGAACACAAACAGCTTTTACATTTTTCTTAGTTACTTATTCCTAGTTAGTAGGTAGGTAAATATGCCTACTTATTTGCATTATATCTATTGAATTTTGTACGGGAGTTAGGTTAGTAATCGGCACGACGAAGTCGCGAGCATAAGCTAGTTAATAATATTATGCGTTGTCACAACTAGGGCCGCTCGTCTTTCGTTTTTAGGTAGAATTATTGTACCTTGTCAATTCAGTTCGGTTTACAGATTTATACCTAAGTATATTATACCTATCGAAGTCTGATGTGGAATAAAATTAGAATTAAATAAAAAATTCTTATCTAAATTAGGTAAGTAATTGGGGCCGATTCTCTAGGCGGTTTTCTAATTTTAAAATGTCTAATATTAGACTTAGAAAGGTGTGTTATTCTGAAAACCCACTTAAATGACAGGTCTAACCTAAAATTGAATTTGACAGCACTAAACTATTCAATTTAGATTTTAAAGAGCAAAAGTTATTCTGTTGCACGAACTAAATGCCTAAATTAAGAAACGTCAACCTAAAATTTTCTAAAATTAGAGTGGACCTCGCGAGGTGCCCACTAAATTTAAAGAGTCTGCTTAAATGGCAAAATGGACGTGTTTTGAAAGAAATATTTTTATTTGAGTTTAGAATTGTTATATTTAAGATAAAAAAAGTGTCTTTTAAGTGTTTTAATTTAATTTAAACTTTATAAAATGGAAATATACGTGGTTTCTCTGGCTCGTCGTTAATTCACAAAAAATAATTAGGTTGGTTATCTACTTTGTTGTCTAAGAGTATCAGACACCTCCACAGACATCCTGGCGGCTTCAGCAAGGCAAACCTAAGATCCTTAAGTCTCCTTATTTCTTAACTAGCAAGTGGCAGCTGTTCGAAAATCCTGTGGGACTAGGATACTTTTCTGTAGGTACTTAGCTTACCTACCTACCTAATAAAAGTAGCCTATAAGTATATCCTTCACTAGTATGTGTCCTTGTGAAAAATCTCTGTGCCCAACTAGGTTAGATGCATAAAGGAACATACCCAGAGACAAAAACTTGCATAGGTAGCTACCTAAATATTAGTGTGAACATAAATCTTTGCCAATTAGGTATGCCAAGGTAAAACTTGATGCCTTGTTATCATTATCAATGAGATTAATTCCTACTACCTACTACTTATTGCTAAACATATCAAAAATAAAGCAGAATAAGTGTGGTGGTAGAGTAGGTACTTATAATAAAGTTTAAGTTCTAAAATCTTAATGAGTTCACCTAAAGGTTTATTTATAGGCTAAATTAACAGATTTTACATTTAGTTATGTCTTATACTTACATACCCCTAGTATTGAACTAAGTACTTGAGTAGTACCCAGTTACTTCTTTATTTTCAACTCAGTAGATACCTGCTTGAAAGACTACCTATTACATGCATAAGTAGGTACTTATACTAGCTACAGTACAGTATAGATAACTACAACTAACTGACATAGCCTGGGTTCACTTTAATCATCTGATAAGTTTTAGTTGAGAAGTACCTAGTAGATACATCTTGTAATTCCTAAACATATCATGATAGGATCTTGTTGAGTTTACCTATATAGGTATACCCATACCCATATGGGTATACCTATATAGGTATACCCATACCCATATGGGTATCACATTTCAGGTTAACTAGCTGACCTGCCTGAGTTGTACCTGCCCCAGCTTTGTTCGGGTGGAATAAGTACCTATGTAAGTATCTGAAAATTATGTCGTAGTGGTCTATATAGGTACTTAAAGTAAACGTTCCTTACATGCAAATTCTCAAGTTTTTAAACTCAGCAGCTTAATAAATTACTAGACTCAGGAGTCAGCAGCTTATATGCTGATGTCAGTCAGTCAGTTTATATTTTTACATTTACATAATATGTACAGAAGAGAGAGAGAAAAGCTAGGACTTCTCCATAACATCCTCAAAAATGTGTGAAGTCTGCCAATCCGCACTTGGTCAGTGTGGTAGATTATAGCCAAAACACCTTATTCGGAGAGGTGACCCGTGCTCAGTAGTAGTGACCCGGCGATGGATTGATAATGATGATGATGATGATGATGTACTGACCTAGCTACCTGCCTTTAGGTCACAAGAAGTATATAGGGTACTTCTAGTACCTAAAGTGATCCTATAATGGTTCCTTTTGAGGTATGGAACCCATAGTTAGAAGAGAAATAACGTCAAAAAATAATTTGATTTCTTTTATCTTTTCTAGATCTATTTTATTGAAAACGGACTAAAGTTTTCTACACATTCCTATAATTCTACAAATTAATACAGAAATCTATAGACTCAACCTTTATTTAGTTTGAAATCTATAGATCTCTGACTTTGCATAGACTTAAGATACTGATAAAAGAGACAGAGTTATATCATTGGCATAAATCTGTCTCGTTTTAACTGAAACTTACGTCAGAGCAAAGTCAAAGTATGCTCTCTATACATATCTGTGCTTAAAGTATTATGTTTTAACTATGTCTAGTCTGAGCTAATTCAAAGTATAAGTACTCTATAGATTTTAGCCAAAGAATATGCAAACCTCAAAAAATGATTTTATAATTGTTATGGTGAAGACTGCATTGAAATTGATATAAATAGGGACTGAAAACTAATTTTGAACTATTTATACCTATAGATTATAAATTTCATTTTTCAGGTAGTACTAGTACAACTAAGTCATACTACAGCTGCTCAGTATGATGAAGGCAAGAATTTCCTAACAAAAGCAAGAAAACTTCAATCAGATACTTAATTAACAATTACTTTTATTAAATAAAATAATAAAATATATACATATGTTTCATTCTGTACTGTACATAATTAATATTTATTTCAATAACATTTAAATAAAAATTAAGTTTAGGAAACAACTGTTCATTTTTGGTAGATGAGTGACGGAACATCTTTTTAACTCGCAGACTCCATATACTTGGTTTCATGAAATGGGCTGAAATAAAAATTATCAACGTTGAAAGTTTGTTATGATGATGTGTTGAAAGGTGTACCTAATGTATCCTACACTTCAATTTTTTGCTATGCATACTAGCTGTTTACTATGCAATTAAGCATCACTTTCTTTAACGGTGAACCAAACCATTGTGAGGAAACCTAAATGCCTGAGAGTTCTCCATAGTGTTCTCAAAGGTGTGTGAAATCTGTCAATGTGCACTCGGCCAGAGTGGTGGACAATGGCCAAACTCTTCCCGTTTTGAGAGGAGTCCCCTGCTCAGTAGTCAGCCGGCAATGAGTTGATCGTGTGATGATACTAACTGTTGCCTGTAATTATTATTTTTATGTAGGTATGCTACACTTCCATTTTTTGCTATATTATAATATGTACTAGCTGTTTAATAAGCAATTAAGTATCACTTTCTTTAACCGTGAAGGAAAACATTGTGAGGAAACCTACATGCCTGAGAGTTCTCCATAGTGTTCTCAAAGGTGTGTGAAGTCTGTCAATCTGCACTTGGACAGAGTGGTGGACTATGGCCAAACTACATTTTGAGAGGTGAGCTTGCAATGAGTTGATCATTATGATGATACCAGCTGTTACCTGTTATTATTATTATTATACACGTAGGTATATACATTCAATCTTGATCTTGTAGGTACTTTCATGCCTTAAATCACATTACCGCCTTAGTTTGTTGAATTCATAGCAGAATTCATGGATACCTCGTTCCACGTCCTTGCACGCCAGATTTGTAAGTATACCGCCAAGTTTCAGAACTTCCTCGCTGTATATTCCTTTACCTGTATATTCAATGTACTCTGTGGCAGTCAGTTATTTAGGATGATTGCTTTTCATCTGTTTGCATTGATTTCCTAGCAAGAGTTTGACAATTAGGTACCTCGGTGATTTCAAGGTAAGGTAGGTAGGTAAGATTCCAAGCAAAATTCTTTGCTTTTATCTATTTTATGCACATAACCACTATTTTCACAAAGTTTTGTAACAAAAACTAAGATTCTTTAACCACAAAACATAAAGAAATTAGGTTAGAAATTATATTTGCAACAAAAATAATAGATCTGTTTTTTTAACTAGTTTTACGGCTCTGGGTTCTAGCACTTTTGATCAAAGACTTAAGCCTACTTCACACGATAAAATGAACAAAACTTCAATTTTCGACACTTTTATTGTGATTCGACCTAAATAAATCAAGTAAAGTTATTATTTTTGTATTTCAAGTAACATCGTTCGATATTTTTCGCAAAAAATAGTTTTAAGATTAAAGGGGAAAATCAAACACAAATTTAGTGCAGTTCTTGTTATCTTAAATAGCAACACTTACTATTCAATTCAAACGTCATTTTAGACGGCCATTTAGGATGTTTAAATTTAGTTGAAGCAAAAAAGCGAATGCAGTTTAGAAATAGAAATCCTAAAATTAAAGAATCTAAAATTTAGTTTAGGTTTAGGTTAGAGTACAACAGAATTAGCGCCAATATGTTTTTTAGTTAGTCAAATGTTACAAGGGCAAATAGTTGTGAATTTCAGGCGCCGAAAATACATGTTTCACTACTAGTACCTTGTAAGAAGTTACCTTGTAAGAATATGTTTAAAAATACCGCGGAAACCATGGATTTTACGGGATGAAAGTAGCCTATGTGTCAACCTAAGGAATAATCTATCTACATTTTAAATTTCAGCCAAATCTATTAAGCAGTTTTTCCTTGAAATAGTAATAAACAAACACACAAACTTTCGCCTTGATAATATTAATAAAGAAAATATAGTTCGGTATTTTCTTACAAGGTACGAGTAGTGAAACATGCATTTTCGGCGCCTGAAATTCGCAACTATTTGCCCTTGTAACATTTGACTAACTAAAAAACATATTACTTACCTAATTTAGATAAGAATTTTTTATTTAATTCTAATTTTATTCCACATCAGACTTCGATAGGTATATATTATATACTACGGTACAAATCTGTAAACCGAACTGAATTGACAAGGTACAATAATCTTCTATATATATATAATTCAAAGTCCTGACTGACTGACTGACTGACATATATATCAACGCACAGCCTAAACCACTGGTCCTAGAGACATGAAATTTTGAGGGTGTGTTCTTTGTAAAGAGTAGGTATCCACTAAGAAAGAATTTTTCAAAATTCCATCCCAAAGTGGGTTAAATAGGGGATGAAAGTTTGTATGAAATTATGTCATTTTTCAAATTATTTGCATGAATTTTCTAAATTCCACCCGAGTGAAGCCGGGGCGGGTCTGCTAGTTTTACCTAAAAACGAAAGACGAGCGGCCCTAGTTGTGACAACGCATAATATTATTAACTAGCTTATGCTCGCGACTTCGTTCGCGAGGACTACACAAATTTCAAACTCCTATTTCACCCTCATTGGGGTCGAATTTTCAAAAATCCTTTCTTAGCGGATGCCTACGTCATAAAAGCTATCTGCATGCCAAATTTCAGCCCGATCCGTCCAGTAGTTTGCGCTGTGCGTTGATAGATCAGTCAGTCAGTCAGTCAGTCAGTCAGTCAGTCACCTTTTCCTTTTATATATTTAGATTATTATCCGTGCCTCGGATAGCATGTTAAGCCCGCGTCGGTCCCGGTATTATCACTACCTTAAACCCCCCCCCCCCTCATACCCCGATTGCCATCTCACCCTGTCGCGCACTACCTACTGCTATTGTTAAACAAAAAACTGTAATACGATTTATTAGTTGGAAACCTGAGCAGATTTTTATTACATTTGCATTTTTAAATCTTTTTTATAATTATTGTAATTAGTAAATTCATAAAGTTAAAATTAGATAAGACTTCAAATTATTAGATTATACATACCTATTACATCTAGCTAAGTACTTACTGCAGAATAATCGAACCATGAAGTTACGGTGCCTTTAATAATAATTTTATAACGTGAAGGCCTTATGGGGCCCAACCGTGAGGCCCGGGGACTCTTGAGGCAATTAAAAAAAACGGTCAAGTGTGCTAGTCGGGTAAGATAAAAATAAAATAAAAAATCGTACTCTACTCAATGAGTTCAAACAACGATACCCCACATTTTAGGGTAAGAATTTTTTTTCCGGCTCCTTTTTCAGGTATGGCATCCCCCTGAAAAATAACTGCGGAGACAGAGCATTGCGCACATGACTGGGTGCCCTGCACGACCGAGGAGCTGCAAGAGGCTACCGACCGAGCTATCGCGGTTGCGGCTTTTTGGGCTGCCCGTCGACTCGAGAAAAAGAAGACCAAATATCAAAGGACAATGACAGAATTTCTATAGAACCGTAACCCATTTTGTTATGTAAAAGTCGTTTACACGTATGATTTATGCAGCATTTTGTTGCTGTTTCATCACTGATAACTAAACATAGGATTTAACACCTCTAGAACTTGATTAAGTCATATAATGATTCTAGGTTATATGCAATTTACCTATAAAAGAGCCTCAATAGCTCAACCGGTATAGGAGTGGACTGAAAACAGAAAGGTCGACGGTTCAAACCCCGCCCGTTGCACTATTGTCGTACCTACTCCTAGCACAAGCCTGACGCTTAATTGGAGGGGAAAGGGAAATATTAGTCATTTAACATGGCTAATATTCTTTAAAAAAAAAAAAAAAAATTGTGAAACTAATAAAAACCATCTGCAAGTTTAAAATCACAATTTTTAATTTTTAAGTGGTTATTTATTAGGATAAATTATTTATAGGTATTGTGTGTAAATTGGTGGGTCAGGATCTGTCATTCTGCTTTCAGGTTTGTAACTCATTTCGTCTACGAGCTAGAGACCTATGACACCCGGTCCCCGGACAGACAGACATACGGGCAGACAGAGAGCAGAGTGACATTAATAGGACTCCGTTTTTACCCTTTTGGTTACGGAACCCTAAAATGGGTTATGAGTCAACCGGGGACCAAAGAGCTGGAAGCTACCTTGGACAAAGAATTAGTTTGGCCAGCCAAAGGGCCGATGCTACCAGGATCTTGGCTACAATCAGTAAACTCATTAAAATGCAAATGCAATTGCTGATTTGTTATCAAACAAAAAACCCCAAAATACCCATTTACTTACTGCTGAATAATCGAACCATGAAGTTAAATAATATTAATTACATAGAATAATATATCTAGGTGTTACTGATTCTTCGGGCGTAGCACTTCGTATAATTATGATGGAACTTCACATACAGGTACCTAATAAGTTTGTTTAATTATTAATAATTATAATGTAGAGAGAGAAGGTAGAGAACTTGGGAACCGGGACCGACGGTTCAAAGTGCTCTAAAACCGGACCAAAACCAGACTTCTTAAAATCGGTCAACCATCCGGTTTCACACTTAAGTCAACGTTGCTTATCCTATGCAACACTAAGCTAACGCAAGTATAGTACGCGACAGATCGAGATGGCACTCGGGGATGGTACGCCCCGCACAGCCCTCGCGTTAACCCGGTGCGGGCGAGCGCGGGTGACGTACGGGTGTGCGGGGCGTCTCCCCGCCTCATACCCCGATCGCCATCTTGACCTGTTGCGGACTCTAGTGGCACACGTCAATCGTAATCTCCTTTATTTGTGAAATTAAATTTCCAAAAATTAAATTTAATTGAACAATTTAAAAACATATTTTATGTACGAGCAAAGCTTAAATGCTCATAAATTTAATTAAAAAAAGCTTTCTTCTCACCAGTCATACTCAAAGCCTCCTCGAAAGTCGTAAAAGCTTTGGCGACCATTTTTCAAATCAAAAGTACGACAAGTCACTATTCAAATCAAAACCGAACCACAAACTTCGTATTCAAAACAGTTTAACTTCCTAAGCATTTAATGATGTCACTATAAAACCACACATTTTTTAAAATAAATTAAAACTTCTTAATTAATAAATTAAACTTATTTTTTGTTGCGATAGAGCACCGTTCGACAGTGAAGTTGTTACAAAACTGTCTTAGTAATAAGTTCTGGGGCTAATAGCCTATAGCTTCAGATATTGGCGTAAGAGCGTGGATTTGACCTGCAGCTCGTTCCAGCAACGCACAAGACTGCAAATACTATTTTATACAATATGGCATAATCTTGTACCTATATCATATATTTGAAAAGAGCAACCGCCGAGTTTCTTGCTGGTTCTTCTCGGCAGGAAAGGCATTCCGAACCAGTGGTAGATGCATCCGACTATTCGTAAGCACTTGTAAAAGTTTATACGAATAAAAAAGATTTTCATTTTCATTTTCATTTTCATTTTCATTTTCATTGGTATCAACGTGTTGTGGTATTTAAAGGTATCTTCACAAACTTAATAATATTATTGCGTTGGAAGACCCCCCACTAGGTGGACGGACGACATCAGACGAGTCGCAGGGAGCCGCTGGATCCAGGCGGCGCGAGACCGTGGCGTGTGGAAGTCCCTACAAGAGACCTATATCCAGCAGTGGACGTCTATTAGTTGATGATGATGATGATGATGATGTACTAACTGATGCCCGCGACTTCGTCCTCGTAGATTTAGGTGGTTAAAATCCCGTGGACACTCTTTGATTTTCCGGAATTAAAGTAGCTTATCTCACTATCCAGGTCTTTAACTAGGTATATCCCTTATCCATGCAAAAATCACGTCGATCTGTTGCACCCCTTGCGCCTCTCTACCCGCCTTCTCCACTTCTGCCCCGCTGAGGATACGCGCGTTATAAATCCCGCTAATTGCTAATGCGCGTGGCCGCCATTTTAGTGACGTCAGCACTAGATTGAAGTTTCGAGCTGATGGTATATTTTTACTTAAATATACGTCAAATGACGTCAAAATGATGTCATTGAGACATGGTTCTAGTGCAATAGCAATTTGCGGGACTTATACACCTAAATGAAAACAAAGTAAATAAAGAAAACTTAAACTAAGTCAAGTAAAATAAGTGGTGCGACTTATTTTAACATTAGGTGGATACTGGTAGAACAGATAAAAAAGTGAAATCTTTAAAATGAATTACAAAATTCATTATATAGGTAATTTTATAAACTGAAATTGACATTTTTAGAATAGAATAGAATAGAATTTATTTTATTCAAGTAGACTTATTACAAGTTCTTATGAATCGTTATCTAATTTAATTTACTACTGGTTCGGAATGCCGTTCCTAGCGAGAAGAACCAGCAAGAAACTCGGCGGTTGCTCTTTTCAAGTCATCCATTTACAATATTATTATACCATATTGTACTGCAGCCCCGTCCATGGCTGGAGCGAGTCAAATCCAAGCTTTTTAGGGTTCCGTACCTCAAAAGGAAAAACGGAACCCTTATAGGATCACTTTGTTGTCTGTCTGTCTGTCTGTCTGTCTGTCTGTCTGTCTGTCCGTCTGTCTGTCAAGAAACCTACAGGGTACTTCCCGTTGACCTAGAATCATGAAATTTGGCAGGAAGGTGGGTCTTATAGCTGACATTTGGGGAAAAATCTGAAAACCGTGAATTTAGGGTTAGATCACATAAAAAAAAATTAAATTGTGGTCATGAACTAATAATTAGTATTTTCAACTTTCGAAGTGAGTGACTATATCAAGTGGGGTATCATATGAAAGGTCTTCACCTGTACATTCTAAAACAGATTTTTATTTATTTTTATGCATCATAGTTTTTGAATTATCGTGCAAAATGTCGAAAAAATACGACTATAGTACGGAACCCTCATTGCGCGAGCCTGACTCGCACTTGGCCGGTTTTTTAATCATTTACATAGTCTTCCACTGTATAATGTGCTTTTAAGAGCATACTTTTAATAGATTTTTTAAACTTGTGTAAAGGCAAGTCTAAAATTGTTTTTGAATGCTTATTGCTATCTGGTACATTTATAATTTTTTCTCCCTTGCTGTGAAATACCCTAGGGATTCATAATCATTGTCAACAAACAGAAAGCAGGTATTTGCATCATCATTCATAAAGTAGGGAAAAGGTAATCTATATAACAAAGAAACCAAAGTCGTATACTACTTACATAAATAACTTATTTATTTATTACTTCTCAGTTTATCCTATCGTTTTCATTAAAATATGTACAATATACAATTATTACGCAAATAAATAATTGCAGATGGGATCACAGATCGTAAGATTCCAATATAACAATGGAATACAATTAAATACATATTACTTATTTAATTTATCTAAATAATTTTAATACATGGACAATTATATTTCAATTATTTTGATGAGTTGTTATAATATATTTTACAAATAGATATATCTACTAACTTACAACTTTTGTCAGTAACTAATTATTATCTCAAGTCGGGTGGCTAGACCTATAATCATGAAATTTGGCAGGTAGGTAGGTCTTATAGCAGACATTAGGGGGGAAATCTGAAAACCGTGTGTTTGTGGGTATATCATACAAAAAAAATTAAATTGTGGTCATGAACTAACAATTAGTATTTTTAATTTTCGAAGTAAGATAACTAGAAATCAAGTGGGGTACCATATGAAAGGGATTCACCTGTGCATTCCAAAATAGATTTTATTTATTTTTATGCATCATAGTTTTTGAATTATCGTGGAAAATGTCGAAAAAATACGACTGTAGTACGGAACCCTCGATGCGCGAGCCTGACTCGCACTTGGCCGGTTATTTTATTGAGTACCTATATCATTTACTACTTTATTAACTGGGCCTTGATTCTTTATGCCATAAGCCACTTAGGTACGTATTAAAAATTGCAGTGAGCGTTCTCTTTAAGCTTGATTCTAAAGGCAGCAGAATTCCACATTTATTAATTTTCTAAGACTCCAAGGGAATTTTCTTAAGAAGCGTGTTTTCATTCGGTAGGAGAAATGCGATTAATCCACCAACTGTAAAAAATAATATATTAACAACATTAGATATTGCAACTTTTCGTGTGTTTGAAGTTGATGAAGTCTTATTGCTAAGATTTTTTTGTTTTTATCATCTTAATTTTTATGGGACTTTAGTTCGACACGGACGCGCCAGCCTCATCGTAGTCTAAATTAAAATCTAAATTACATAATGGAATGCAATTGATATATTATTATCTGAAGAGATAGTAGGTGCAGACCTACTATCTCTGCCTATGCAGAAATATTTCAATAATCGATACCTTCTTTTGACAGTAGATTCAGGGTGATTCGTTAACTTTTTTGTTCAATACTGAATTAAGCCACCAAGCTCATTTGATATTTATTTATTTATAATCCACTAGCTACCCGCCCCGGCTTCGCACGGGTAGTTTATTAAAATTTTGTAGGGATCTCTAATTTTTTGAAAATAAAATATAGCCTATGTAACTCAGGAATAATGTAGCTTTTTAGTGGTGAAAGAATTTTCAAAATCGGTTCATTAGTTCCAGATATTACCTACCCTACAAACAAACTTACAAACTTTACCTCTTTATAGAGTGTAGATTGAAGGTTTTGTATGAAACATTGTTTTCATATCACTCAATGAAGCAGCAATGTAGAGCCAACCAACGAGCTCGGTTTGTATGTGAATTACCAAATGTAAGTCCGCCGAAGGAGTAGAATGCCATTTCACAGTCGTTGACCAGCATGTTCTTGACGACGTTGATGCCCAGGAAGGAGCTGCCTCGACCCACCATCAGGGTCACGCACACCGCCATTGCTCTGAGAACAAAACAATTACTAGTCAAGAATAGTGTACTCGTAGTGCGATACTATACAGCGTGTGGCCAGAACGCTGGCAAAAACTTAGCGCTATCCCACCTAAACGCAATCGAATACCAATAACCATTTGCCTCATTTTGTAGTATTAGTAATTAAGTAGAATTTTATTAAATACAGTTAAAGCAGTTAAAGAAAGTTACCCGTAAATGCCCCTTAAATATAAGGGAAAAATAAGGGAACATAAGGGAAAAATTTATAAAGCAGTCGTTAGACCTGTCGCATTGAATGTTCAGTGTTCAGAATGTTGGGCGGTAAAAGTTACGGATGAAAGACGAGTAAATGCGACTGAAATGCGAATGTTGAGATGGATGTGTGTGATAAGGATGGATAAGATAAGGGATGAATATATAAGGGGAAGTTTGAAAGTAGCGCCAGTGGTAGAAAAGATGAGGGGTAATAGGCTGACATGGTATGGGCATATAATTTGGAGGGAAGAAAGCCATGACTAGAAGAATTTTAAATATGAATTTGAAAGGAAAAAAGAGGAGAGGACGACAAAGAAAAGGTGGATAAATTGCGTGAAAGAGGATATCCATGTACTTAAAAGGGGTGGATAATACGTTGACGGATGACAGAAGTAAATGGAAGAAGAAGACATGTTGTGCCGACCCCACGTAGCGTGGGATAACGTACGGAAGAAGAAGTTTGTAGTACATTTAGCTATTTAATCATTATCATCATGATTTACCCATCATCGGAAGACAGTTAAAAAAATCCCAAAGATACAGTTAAATGGTGTTACAGTACGTACTTTACATAAGTAGGGAAGATGTCGACACTGATAGTCGACAGCATGCCGAAGTTGAGCATGCCGGCCACGAAGATGACCAGGCACACCGCGCTCGCGACCCACGAGTCCGACACGCCCACGGAAATACCTGCTACGCCAGACACCACCTGGAAAACAAGTCGTAATTAAAAAATTAAAAACACGAAAAACAAACTAAAAATCAAGACCGGGAGCCGCAGCAGAAACAGCTGAAAACGGCAAGCGGCGCAAGTATGCCTCTCTTATAGAGAGTTACATTTTTGTGCCGTTTGCCATGGAGACCCTGGGGCCATGGAGTCTTAGTGCTAAAAATTTTTTACGAGACATTTCACCGCGATTAATAGCCTCATCTGGTGACAGAAGGGCTGGCTCATTTTTTGCGCAACGGATCAGCCTGGCTGTCCAGCGCGGAAATACAGCCAGTATTCTTGGCACCATTCCACGCGGTCATGATTTATATAGTAATTAGATAAGGCTAGCTTTAAGTTTTAACTAAAAATTAAAAAATTCACATTTCAAAATAATGACATACAGCCGCCATATTGAATTTTTTCAAAAAAATTATAGCCAGTGTGTGTACGCTAACATTTTTAACCTAAAATTGCGATATTTTTATAAAATATAACAAAGCTTAAATAAATGAGTCAATTTACTCTTAATTTACTTGAAATAAGTATAGTTACTTGTAGCTAGACGTAAGTATATTTTTTTTCTAAATATGTAATTTTTTTGCGATTGACCATTTTATATTTCAAGATTTTAACGTATTACTGTTAATCTGCTAGCCTTTCACGGCCCAACAGTTAAACCGATTTTGATGAAATTTGATACAGATTTAGCATATATCCCGTGGACGGGCATAGGCTACTTTTTGTCCTGGAATATCAAAGAGTTCCCACGGGATTCTTAAAGTCAGGGGATTTTTTTAAACCTACATTCACGCGTACGAAGTCGCGGGCATCATGTAGTATATTTATAATAGTTTAACAAAGGCTTACTTTCTTTATGAGTTCACCAAAGTTAGCCAAAGTCTACCTTTGGTGCTTTGGTGGTTCAATGTACAAATTATGCAAGCTACGAGAAAGTCATTAAAGCTACAGGCATCATCATCATCATCATCAACCGATAGACGTCCACTGCTGGACATAGGTCTCTTGTAGGGACTTTCCACACGCCACGGTCTTGTGCCACCTGAATCCAGCGGCTCCCTGCGACTCGTCTGATGTCGTCCGTCCACCTAGTAGGGGGTCTTCCAACGCTGCGTCTTCCGGTGCAAGGTCGTCATTCCAGCACCTTGGGACCCCAACGTCTATCGGTTGTAAGCTACAGGCTACAGTTCGCTAAACCAGAACAAACGCTTCTAGAAAAAGTAATGCCCCGTCCTTTCCCGTCCCGTCCCGATAAATCTGTGAGGTACCTACCCATAACCTGATTTGATCAATTTGGTTTGGTCAAACTTATTGATCAATCCACACTGTGTGAAACTTACTTGTATGCATATAAACATGTTTTTCCTTCCGACGCAATTGATCACACAACTAAGGACCACGTTGAGAGCAGCGATCGTGATACTGATCACGAACACTGTGATCATCGCGAACTTGTTGAGGCTGCAATCATTAATCTGAAACAAATTACTGATCATTAAATAAAAAGTTGCATACCAACTGCTTATTACACATAGGTAAATAAATAATTGAAAAATTGGCGAATGAAACGGTTTTTTTTTCTTTTCAACTCCTATTCACAAAATCTATGGACATGTTAAACATTATGCTGAGACACCCTGGAAGCCACCACAGATTGCCACGCGGCGATTGATTGCCGCCTTCCAGCGCCTTCCTTCTTTAACGCGGCAATGGTGCTGCTTCCGAGCACAACTAAAATTTAGAATATTTGCATCCTCTTCTTACTAATGTAATATGACAGACACAGTTTGACAGTTTTAAATTTAATTTAGAGCCGTCAAACCTCGTGAGTTTAGCTGCCAGTTGCGAGCGTATGGTTTAAATTCGTAGCGTGCACTAACATTTAGAGTGTTTAAATGTAAAATTCATGTTTTTTAGCAGCCTTTTTAAGCAATATTAAAAAGAAAAAGATGCAGATACTCTAAATTTAGTTTAGAGAAAGACAAGAGAATCGGCGCCACTATCAAATTAAAATAAGCTCGTAACAAGTCCCTTGGTATAATATTTTTCATTATATCCTCTACAATTTTATTCGATGAAAACATGATTGGACAAACTTTCCTCAATAGAAAAAAAATCAGAAATTTGGTCTACTAAAACCTTAGACTTTTGAATTTTTCTCTTATTAGTGACAAAGCTCTAACTTTCACCATAGGACGTTTTTGGCTCACACTCATTTACAAGCAAAACGGCCTAAAACTGTACTGTACTGAAATTGAATCCAAAATCCAAGATTTCGATTACTAAATACAAACCCGAACTCATTTCCAAGCAAACGGACTAAAGCTGGGCTAAAATTGAGTCCAAAGTACCCATTTCAATCAAAATTTCAATAACAGTAAAGTTTCAACAGCTTTTAATCAGTTTTTTTCCTCCTTCCGTAGGTAATATTTTTATTTTATTGCAATTACGTCTTGTTATTCGCCAATTCCGAAGTTACCTGTAGACGTAGGTACCTAGTACCTAGTATACAAGGTCATTCGGAAAGAACCCAAAAGAGATCACAGCTCATCATCATGAATTATTCATGACCAAATATTGCAATAGCAAACAACCCTTAAGGTGACGCATTACGCTCGACCGAAATTGGCGGCGCACGTCGCGTCGGTGTCTTTAACTATTGACCTCATAAGAAAGCTCAGAGTCACTCAGCGGGCGATGGAGAGAGCTATGCTTGGAGTTTCTCTACTGTTTGCTTTTCAGCTGACATTTTATGAGAAGATGTTTCAACTTAGAAATAAATAAACTAATATTAAGTATATATGTCTATTGTTAAATTTTTTTAGAATGTTAACACTCCTAATCTGATTTATTTTTTGCCTAAAGTGGTCATAAATGTAGTGTTAAAATAGGAATATTTCGAGGCTCGCAACTTTATATATCAATATTTTTATGCAATGTTTTATATATCAATAAAACTAGATAATGGCAAATCGAACCGATATAATACTTAGTTTTGAGCGGAAATGTACAAGTGGTAATTTGCCCTCCTACGTTTGTATGAAGAAAGCACCAAACTGCGCCCTCTTAACTGTTCCTTAATATAAAAATGTCAATATCTATCATTCAACAAGTGACTTTGATTGGACCGGATCCGGATTAAAGTCAGTGATATTTTAATTACTTAAAAACGCACATAACTCCGAAAAATTAGAGGTGCGCGCCCGGGATCGAACCCCCGATCTACGATTAGGAGGCGGACGTCCTAAACTCTAAGCTATCACGCTCTGTTAGCTATTTTATTGATACATACTTACATAGCTTTAATCTAATTTTAAAAATAATTAATAAAATTTCCATTCAACCAAAAAAGTGTTGCTTAGTAATTAATTAGGTACGTAAGTTGCATATAAAAATGAACAATGACATAATATAATTCACTATATATCATTATTTATATAGGTATCATGTAAACGGTATTTTGTTGAATTAATTTATTGTTATCTTCTAGAACAAATATGATTACGCCTTTACTCGACATTGATATATTTATGAATGGGTTTATAAAAAGTAAACACAATATTATCATAATCAAGAAACAAATAATATAATATGTGCTAATATAATATTAATAATGTGGAAAACGTAACTGTTGTATACGTGACTAGCTTCTGCTCGCAGCTTCGCCCGCGTGGCCTACAGGAAACAAATGGCATTTTTTTTTTCAGTAACACCACCCTGCACCCTGCACCAGCACCAAATAACAAATATAATTGAAAAATGACGGACTTTCATATAAACTTCCATCCCCCATTTAACCCACTTAGGGGTAGAATTTCGAAAAATCCTTTCTTAGTGGATACCTACTCTTTACAAAGAATAAACCCTCCAAATTTCATGTCTTTAGGACCAGTGGTTTAGGCTGTGCGTTGATATATAATATGTCAGTCAGTCAGTCAGTCAGGACTTTGAATTTATATATATAGATGTAAACAGAGCGGTCGATTGCTAACTGGTTTATTAATTTCATACCTACCTTACATACACTAAACATCTCTTTCCTATAATTTGAAAGTCTTGTTAATTGATTCCGTCGGCGAACACGTGCGCGAGGACTGCTCCTATACCATACGAGCAACTATCTACTGATAACACTAACAGAAGCGCAGCTGGGTCGTAATGTCATAACACTCTGTCGTTTGCTAAAATATTCTTTGTTTATAAACGCGTTTTCGCAATTTATATCTCAGTTCCATGGCGGTTTTTTTTTAGGAAAGAATATAATAGATGTAGTTAGGAAACTATGGGTGTGCCATAGTCCGAATGTTCAACCGGATAGACCGATCCTTCCTTTTCTAAACGATTAAGTTCTCTCTCCACTGCAGTTCGCAATGCTAAAGGTACCGACCGGGCGCGAATGAAAACCGGTTTATTATCTGTGAAATGCAAATGAATTTGTTTCTTACATTCGCCCAACTTATCCGTAAATACCGAAGAATATTCTGTCGTTAACTCGTTTATGAACCGATCGCGATACTCATTATCACTATAATCTTGTGAATATATTATTAATACATAATTCATTTATATAAAGTTAAATTTATATAAGTTTTTGAATAAAATTCACCACACCAGTGCATACATGATCCCTCGCCTAATAAATAGAACCGAAACTAACTAAAGTTAATTTAAAATATAAGTTAAGATCCTATTTCATTTATTAACAAATTGTAACGATCCCCATTTTTGAATTAAATGTAATTTAATAAGTGCTTCTATATTATGTATTGATAAGTAGACGGAATGACACACTTCATTTAAACGTTTTTTTGCTGTGTCTAAAGTGGACTTGTTAAACATTCGATCCCCCCATCCCCCCCCCCCCCCCCCCCAGCTACCCTCACAACGGGCTGTGCGGGCAGCGGCGCGGGAGGCGCGTAGTCTCAACTGCGATGCGTGCGCGAACTAACTCCTTGAAAAGGACCCTGGATGGGTTCGAAACTAGCCGGGCTAACGCCCACTAAACACGTGAGTATAGCCGGGTGTAAGATATGTATAATATGGAAATCACTCACGATAGTTTAAACGCTTAAATCTATAGTAGGTATACCTCAATTGCAGTAGTATTTTTGACTGAGTTCAACATTTCGCAGAACTTGAGGTCATCTTTACCATTCTCTAAGGACTTCATTACACCATCCGTAATGAAAGGTAACCACACTATGAAGGGGTTTAACCTGGGAAAAATTAAAAATAAATATAAAAGGAAAAAGTGACTGACGGCCTGACTGACTGACTGACTGATGTATCAACGCACAGCTCAAACTACTGGACGGATCGGGCTGAAATTTGGCATGCAGATAGCTATTACGACGTAGGCATCTGCTAAGAAAGGATTTTTGAAAATTCAACCCCTAAGGGGTGAAATATGCGTTTGAAATTTGTGTAGTCCACGCGGACGAAGTCGCGAGCACAATCTAGTTAAAAATAAATACACTTCAAATGAAAACTGCCTTTTTCCTTTATCAAACTCAATATTTTAGTTGGTCATGGTGATTAATAAATCACTAAACATTTAAAAAATTGGTCTGTTTTTCCTGGCTATTCTATAAAAGAACTTAACCGATTTTAACAGGTTTTTCGCAGGCAGGCAGAGGTCTGCTGAAGTATTTTTTATATAATATTTCTTCTTCTTTTTTTCGTATCCCAAATTAATCTAACCCTACTTTAAATTACGACCCCCGAATTTTGGCATCATTTGCAAATTAATTGTAATGATAATATTTTTCAATACTTTCATTTGCACGTCAATATCAGTAATTAACAAAATACAACAGACAGACAGACTGACTTAGTTGCACCATACGAGTTCCCTTTTTACAATTTTGCTACGGAAACATGTCTAAAAGACATAACCTGGTAAAACAACAGTAACAAGGAGTTACTTACCCAACATAAACTATAATGAACAATATCGATAGAAGCACTGTGTTCTTTAATAGCGGTGGTTTCATAAGTGGCACTGTCTGAGAGACGATAGATGCCCAGAATCCTTTTGCCGCCTTCCCTGTATCTTCTCCTAGGACTAGCGTGCCCACCTGTTTGACAGAAAAATACATTTTAGACTTTGGAAATCACTGCTGCTCGCATTTATTTGTCTATTTTACTTTTGAGGATTCCTTACGTATCCGAAGAAAGTCAATGGGACCATATTATTAAGACTCTGCTGTCCATCCGTCTGTCTATTCGTCCGTCCGTCCATCCTTCTGTCTGTCAGTGGGCTGTATTTCGTGAACCGTAATAGGTAGGGAGTTGAAATTTTCACAAAATGTGTATTTCTATTGCTATAACAACAAATAATTATAATTTTAAAAATCATAACGGTATTTATTTAATAGGAAGATACAAAAAACAAAAATACCAAACTTATTCTAGAACATAAAAATTACAATGATTTTAAAATGACCGCTATGTTATTTCTTGTACGATGGTACGGAACCCTTTGTGTGCGAGTCCAAATCGCACTTGACCAATTTTTCAAACGAAAGTTAGTTAAAAACTTTATTGAGAAGTTCCAGTTAAAACAACGGGCATAAGTCAATAATATAAATTAATAATAGAATAGGACCAAGAATTCAACCTTGTAGTATTCAAACATTTTTAGACAAAATCGATACATACATTATTAATAATACAGATGGCTCGATAGCATTAACCTTTTTGAATTTTATGTTTTTAGAGCCGGGCATTTTTAGGAACAGGTACTAAAATGATCACGGAGAAATACAAGAAAAACAGTTTTTTAATATACTTATTTTAAAATGAGTCTAGTAATAAAGATCCAAGCGCATTTTTTCGCTTGAAGTTTTTGTCAGAATTGCAAATGAGATAGTGACGTCACATTACCGAGCAGAGTCACATTACACTAGCGGCACGCTATGATGGCCGGTTTGACACATTACAATAGTGATGTGGAATGTCAATTTATTCTCGAACAAAAAACAATTAAGTTTTGTTTTTGTACCTGATTAAATAGGTTTAATAAAACAAAAATGTATATGTTTATTTAATTTATTTGAACGAACTGAATATTTGAACGAAAATGAATATACATACTTTATATGCACACAAGAAACATATGAATACAAAAGATACCGAAAAAGGTGCCACAAAAGGCCATAATTAATCAGATTCGTCCATACTACTATTTTCACTGTCGTCACTGCTATCATCACATACATTAATAATTATATGTTCGTTTTCTATAATATTATCTATTTTCACATCTCTTTCATAATCTTCCCTTATTAATTTAACAGTTCTATTCACAACCTTTTCCCAGTCTCCTTTAGTCACATGTTCACAAGCTTCTTCTAATAATTTTAGCATTTTTTTTGTGGTAAATGGGGGTTCTGTATTGTGTCTTGCAGCATATCCCTTAATTTGAGCCCACACCAACTCAATCGCATTATACTCACAATGGTAAGGCGGTAACCGTATAACTCTGTGCCCATGTTCTAATGCTATTTCGTCAATGACGTATCGGATCTTGGTTGGTTTGTTTTCTTTTAAAAGACGTACTAATTCCGCTTTTAACATATTCATGTTGCATCTACGCCATTTTTACGAAGCCATGCGACGATATCAGCTTTCTTTTGGGATTGGGCAGGTGGCTTGTCAATTTGCATCGAGTGGTATGGGGCGTTGTCCATAATTATAATAGATGGTTCAGGGAGGCTACACAACATTGAGGTAAACCATTCAGTAAACTTTTCTCCATTCATGTCTTCATGATAGTCTCCAGTGGTTTTTGACGCAAAAGCCATGAGAGAACCTTCGACAAACCCGTTGATGGTTCCGGCGTGACAAATTATAAGTCGCGATCCTTTTCCTACAGGAACTTTGGAAGTAGATGCTGCTGTGTCATCGTTCCAAGAACGGCCTACAGTATGGTTAGCATTAAGCCATGTTTCATCCAAGAACACAACATTTTGCCAATTTTTGATTTCTTTCACTTGCCGTAAAAAAGTATACCTTGCCATCGCTATATCAAATCTTTCCATCAATATTTTGCGTTTGTTACATTTTTTGTATCGAAATCCAATGGTCTTCAAAATCTTCGTTAAAGAACTTTCCCCACCGAAGAATAATCCAGCTTCCTTCAGTGAATGCACCAACTTTTTTCTTGTTGGATACTCCTTCTGTAAATAGTAGCCGTAAACATGTCTTCGGATAGCATCGGCATCAAAGCTATCGATGCCTACGACTGGTTTTGCTCGTTTTCTCTTTTTTGGTGTGTGAAGTTATTTTCTTCTGTGCCAGTCTCGCCATATTTTTTTTTAGTTATCCGTCTAACAGTTCGTTGTCCAATATTAAGCGCATCAGCTACGCGTTCAACCACTGACGTTATAGGTAAAATTGGCCCTCCATTTTGAGCTTCACGATCGAAATAGTTACGAAGGCGTATTAGGAACTCACGTGTCTGACTATTTAGAACAGTTCTCTGCGTACGTTCGGTCATATCGACGAAATCCACAACAAAGGGCTTGAACAGAGTCCAAATTAACGAGCAAGGGTCAACAGTAATGCAGTATCAATATTTGAAATCCAAAGCCAGGTCAAAACTATATCACAATCGCATTGCACTGACAGTTTATACTTTTCGAAGCAACGTCAATTCGAAACTGCTTTGTTTTGCATTGAGCATTGACGCGAGTTTGCCGGAGGTAGTAGTTGTGCTAGCCAGCGATCCTATGTGACGATCGTATTAGATTCCATTTTTAAAAATTTATTGATATTTTTTTGCGATTTCAGAGGTTTGTCCACATAGTGAAAATTGTTCATATTCACAAGTACATTCACCCCTTAAATGGTGCAAACTGATTTTTCTACACTTGTATACATTTAAGAAATCAATTTAATAAATAAATTTTGAGTCCTAAACCTAAAACTACATTCGATAAAATTTATGAATCTCTGCACATCACTATCGTCAATAAAGTAATACAATTATTTCCTTCAAAGTCGTTATCAATTAATACGGAACTTCATGAGCGGACAAACGTCAAACCGGCCATCATAGCGTGCCGCTAGTTTAATTAGGTACGCCTCAAAAGCTAAATAAATCATCAAAAACCACGGGTGCTCTTTTATTTATCAGAAACCGGTTCTAAATACGTCACGATCATTAGTAATATAGTGCAAAGAGTGCACTGTAATTATATATATATATCACTGGGTGCATTGTAACATTATCTGCTGTAAATTAAGATACCTACGCTGAACCAAAAGATACGCTGTTTTTCTTTTTTTTTAGTTCCCTGCAGGTCTACACAAACAGAATAATGGCATTCCCTACTCAAAAACATGTCGTACCTACACTTAGTATGTGTATAGATATATGTACATGTGTATAAATATATTATGTGATACCCTATATGTATTTTTTTTAACATTTTCGTTGTCGGGTCGTGACACTAGGGCTCTGCCTGAAAATCAGCGCTGCAGTAGTCAAATACTGCAGGATCATGCTGAGGCAGTAGCCTTTTCAGCTCAAACAAGAGATCATTTTAGTTTTTAGTACTCGTAGTTTTAAGTTTACCTAGTTTTTATTTTTTTTTTATTTGTAAATTTGTTTTTTTAATTTTGCTTTTTTTCTGTTTTTCTTGTTTTGTGAGCTGAATAAACTTTTATTTATTTATTTATTTTTCATTAAGTATTATCCTTTGACATTTTCATTTTTGATAAAGATTTTATTATTAGAACTAGTATGTCACCTAAGTATTAAAATGTGGCAGATGGTGACATGTAGGTGCATACTTACATTTAGGTGAATTAGTCAATCTACAAGATAGTATAGATATTATAATGTAACATTTTAACACACCAGCGTTCTCCATTGAAAATACCGAACAAATTTAAATAAAAATTTGGTTTAAATAAGACCTGTGTCTACCTAGCAGTGGATGCATGCAGGCTGATGGATAGATATATAAAGTTATAAAGAAAGACAATACAAATCTACTTACTTTATACTCATCAGCGCTCTTCCCCGAATTGATCACAAAGAATCCTTTCAGTACCTCCATGGCCTTATAGTCTTCTCCAATGCTAAGCAAGTACCTCGGACTCTCATACGATATGTACACCCCGATCGCCCCGATGGCGCAGGGCATGGCGAAGATTATGTTCAGGAGACGCCATGGAGTGAATGTGATGCCCAACAGTGGGATGTCGTATGAGAAACTCAGTTGTAAAACAGGGATGCTTAGTACTGAAACAAAATATTATACGATAGGTATAAAATATTGTTGTCTGTAAATCTAAATATATAAAAGGAAAAGGTCCCTGACTGACTGATTGACTGATCTATCAACGCACAGCTCAAACTACTGGATGGATCGGGCTGAAATTTGGCATGCAGATAGCTATTATGACGTAGGCATCCACTAAGAAAAGATTTTTGAAAATTCAAACCCTAAGGCGGTGGAATAGGGGTTTGAAATTTGTGTTGTCCACGCGGACGAAGTCACGAGCATAAGCTAGTTAAAGATAAAAATAATCCCGGTGAATCTATCTTTTAAGTAATAAGAACTTAGCCAGTAAGTGACATGAACAGATTGAAAGTTTTTATGTAAATAAACTTTTGCAAATTGCTTTTGAAACATAACATCGATGCTTTCGATCGTGCCAAGTAGACTTACCAGCAAGAAATTAGACAGTGGCTCAATTCCACCAGTCTTCTAAAGACAGCCAATAGATAATAAACTAAAAATAAAGAATAAAAGTTTACCAGCCATCACTCCAGAAGCTGCTAGATATATCGTAGATGTTGATGCCACTAATATAGATCTTCGGTTTTGTGGCGTGCATTCACTTAATAGAGTGACTGCCAATGCATAGGTCCCTGAAACCCTATAAAGAAAAATTAAAAATATAATAAATTATATTGTACTAGCATTGTATTGTATTGTATTATATTATGCTCGCGACTTCGTCCGCGTGGACTGCAAAATTTCAAAACCCTATTTCACCCCCTTAGGAGTTGAATTTTCAAAAATCCTTTCTTAGCGGATGCCTATGTCATAATAGCTATCTGCATGCCAAATTTCAGCCCGATCCGTCCAGTGGTTTGAGCTGTACGTTGATAGATCAGTCAGTCAGTCAGTCAGTCATTCAGTCAGTCAGTCAGTCAGTCACCTTTTCCTTTTATATATATAGATATATAAATATAATAAATTAAATGGTAAATTAAAACTACCTGACTATTCATAAGCACTTTTAAAAAGTTTACATGAATAAAAAAATCATTCTATTCTATTCATTCTCTTCTAATAACTAATTCTAGTACATGGTTATTATAGACTGAGCCGAGGAGTCAAAGCGGTCAAGACGTTGAGATGACTGAAATCTGAACATTTTTTAAAATTCATTATAGGCGTGCGCCTATAATGAATTTGACCACGCTTGACCACGATCGCACCTGATGGGAAGTGATGATGTGGCCTAAGATGAGACGCGTTTGCATAGAAGGTGCCTATTCACTCTTGTTTTAAAGATACCCGGATTATAATTGGCAGGAAACACTGATCTAGGAAGAGTATTCCAGACCCTAGCCATACGTATAAGGAAAGATGACGGAAAGCGTTTCGTACGCGAAGATGGAATGTTGACGACATAGGGGTGGAAACTCACCCGGTAACATAAAGAAACTGACTGAAAGACATAGGTATACAGCGTGTAACCAGAACGCTAGCAAAAAATTAGCGTTATTGTTTCGCAATAAAGAAAATTGAATTGAATTGTTATGCTACCTAAACACAATCCAATACCAATAACCATTTGCCTCATTTTGTTGTTTTAGTGATTTAGTATTTTTCAAACTCGCAATGTATATCGTGCAAAACTCGGGTCAATGCCCTGCTAACGACGCGGCATTGACTCCAAGTAGCCTACTACGCAACGTTCGTTGACCTGATTTTTAGATTTGAACTGTTACACCACAAGGCCAAACATGTGTTACCTCAACCGACGAAATATTGAATCGGTACCGTACCTATCCTCATTGCTTTAAATATTATAGGCACATAGGTCTATGATCTATCTATAAATTATAAAAGTGAATTTCACACAGCGCAACGCGATGCATCGACTAAGCTAGTTTAGCTTAGGTACTTATGGGTGCGTTGTTAATAGCTGTAACATCCATATTTTAGTGTGATATAAGTGTGGTTTTGTGTGCATCACGTGACACTGGACGGGTGCATATGTAATGATGTTACCGTTTGTACCTACTTTTTTTTTTTTTTTAATTCACATACAAGTTAGCCCTTGACTGCAATCTCACCTGATGGTAAGTGATGATGCAGTCTAAGATGATAGCGGGCTAACCTGGAAGGGGTATGACAGTTTTTAGTAAACCCATACCCCTTTGGTTTCTACACGGCATCGTACCGGAACGCTAAATCGCTTTGCGGCACGGCTTTGCCGGTAGGGTGGTAACTAGCCACGGCCGAAGCCTCCCACCAGACCAGACCAGAAATTTAGAAATTATAAAATTCCAAACCCCTGCCAGGAATCGAACCCAGGACCTCCCACTAATAAGACCACAGCGCTCACCACTGCGCCAGGGAGGTTGTATTTGTATGGTAGTTTACGCACTACATCCAACTTCCGTCACCCGATTTCTCAAATAGATTTAAACTAGTAACTCACGCTGCTGAAGACAAAAATTTGAGGACGCTAAACACGATCCAGTCGGGAGACAGCGCAGAGGCGCCACCGGCGAGGAAGGCGAGGATCATGCACAGCGCCAGGATCTTCCTGCGCCCCTTCGTGTCCGCTAGATAGCCCCAGAAGTGGGACGTGGCTATTATACCTGTAATACAAAAAATCATCGTCATCCTCGTGTCCATCACCAGTCTCGCAAATAGCTAATGCGCGTGGCCGCCATTTTAGTGACGTCAGCACTAGACTGAAGTTTCGAGCTGATGGTATATTTTTATTTCGGCTGACGTCAAAATGACGTCATTTTGATGTCAATGAGACATGGTTCCAGCGCAATAGCAATTTTCGGGACTATATACTACCGAGCACGCGCGGGTACTCTCCAAGTGCGGATTCAGAAGAAGTCAGACTTCACACACCTTTGTTGAGAACATAATGGCGTGTTCAGGCATGCAGGTCTCCTCACAACGTCTGTGATAATTAATATTTATATTGCTTAGATTACAACGCATAGGTATATAACTTTGGAAAGTTAGAAGCTCTTGGACTGTAGAAATAAAAAAAATAAAAAAAATTAAAAAAAAAGATTCCGACGAATTGAGAACCTCCTCCTTTTTTTGAAGTCGGTTAATGATGTGATATTTTGTACAATGGTAGCTTATGGGGCTAGAATTCATTATGAAAGAGAATATTAAAAAAAAAATAGAATTTCCGCTATTTTTAAAATACAACTTGTATCCAAATAAAAATAAATAAATAAAAAGAGTTTTGATAACTACCAACATTGGTAAGAATCTCGATGTTCAACAAAATTTCTCAATAAAGAAACTTGATTTTCGTCTTAATACATAATATAAAGTTTGTCCAAAGTTATAAATAGATTCATCTTGGTATGCAAAAAGATTGCCAATTGAAAAGGTTAAAGTTTAAGAATGCGATGTAGACATACTATTAACAATAATTAATGTGCGTATCATGATGTACTTATCACAATAAAGCTTAGTTAATTGGAATTAATTGTTTAGTTACAACGCAGAACATGTGGAACCAACTCCCATCGGCGGTATTCCCACTAGATTACAACATGGGGTTTATTACAACATGGGGTTATTCAAGGGGCGGACCAACAAATTCCTAAAAAGCCGGCAACGCATTGGCGGTTCCTCTGGTGCTGCAAATGTTCATGGGCGGCGGTAATCCTAATCACTTAACATCAGGTGGTCGCCTGCTCGTTTGCTCGCTATCTCTATTTAAAAAACGTTGTTTGGTTCTCTTTTGAATATTAAGAGCGCGCAGTTCGGTGCTTTCTTCATACAAACGTAGGAGGGTAGTTACTACATTATTTGAAAGGAGATGGCCACTCCCCAATACATCGGTTGCCCCAGAAAAAAAAAGTTTATGCGTCACGATGAAACTTTTATCTTTATGTTGGTTTTCCTGTGTAAATCCATATTCATCCATACTAATATTATAGATGCAAAAGTGTTTCTGTCTGTTTGTCTGTCCGTCTGTCTGTCTGTCTGTCTGCTAGCTTTTCACGGTCCATCCGTTCAACCGATTTTGACGAAATTTGGTATGATGCCCGCCATTTCGTCCGCGTGGATTTAGGTTTTTGAAAATCCCGTGGGAACTCTTTGATTTTCCGGGATAAAAAGTAGCCTATGTCCTTTCCCGGGATACAAACTATCGCTGTACCAAATTTCGTCAAAATCGGTTGAACGGATGGGCCGTGAAAGGCTAGCAGAGAGACAGACAGACGGACAGACAGACAGACACACTTTCGCATTTATAATATTAGTATGGATTTAAGACGTGTGTAGGTACGTGACGTGTAGGTAACTAAATAAGCATTAGCTTAGATATAATAAATACATTAGCTTTATGATGCCGAAAACGACGTTTAAATTTTTCTATAACATTTGTAATAGGTAGCATAAAGATAATGTATAAATTAAATAAAATTAAAATTAGGGAACTGGCGAAAAAAACGGTAGGTACCTAGGTATAAATAATTTAACTTCTGATAGAAATCCTAGTCTTTGTTTAATCCGGACGTTTCTGGCTCACTGAATATTAATCTATCTAAACTCATTTAGTAGGTACGCGACAGGTCAAGATGGCAATCGGGGCATGAGGCGGGGGGACGCCCCGCACACCCGCACGTCGCCGGCGCTATCTTGCATTGCGGGGTGTCCAGACCCTGATTGCCATCTCGACCTGTCGCGTATTATACCTACAGTAGGTAGGTACGCGGCCAAAAGTGATGAACATCGACCTTTAGAAGAAGATAGCAGATTTGTAGAGCACGCTGTCTCGGTCCGACCGACAAAACGTCATATGAGTGACAGAGACAACGCTCTACAAAGATGAAATGTCATTCTAAAGGCCGATGTTCACCACTTTCGGCCGCGTACTGTACTGAGCAGTAGTACTAACTTGAACTCATTAGCGAGCAAAACGAAAGAATGATGGGTCAATTTGGCCGGCATCTCCAATAGCTCATACAAGTCCCGCAAATTGCTACTGCGCGTGACCGCCATTTTAGTGACATCAGCACTAGACTGAAGTTTCAAGCTGATGGTATATTTTTTTACTTCGGCTGATGTCAAAATGACGTTATTTGCAGCGCAATAGCAATTTGGGGGACTACGCGCTGGCACTTGGCAGGCACATATGCGACTGACATGACTTCGACAAGGCGTACCTCACCTAGGTCACAGAATGTAACACAACAACATATTGTGTTTGTTTTTGTGTTCGGTACTAATTTTGCAACCGAGCTACATAATATTATATGAAACTTTAATAAACATAATTTTAACTCGTCATGCCTTACCAAATAGATAGAGCCTCAATAGCTCAACGGGTAAAGGAGTGGACTGAAAACCGAAAGGTCGCCGGTTCAAACCCCACCCGTTGCACTATTGTCGTACCTACTCCTAGCACAAGCCTGACGCTTCGTTGGAGAGGAAAGGGGAATATTAGTCATTTAAAATGGCTAATATTCTTTAAAAAAAAAAAAAAATGTAACAAGTACTAACGTAATACGTACCTATATGGTACAAATAATGGACATACTTACCTAAAAGTGGCATGCCAGCCATGAGTCCCTGCTGGAAGACGGTAGTGTTGAGCTCGCATGCACTGGCAGGCACCAGGTATGCCACTGACATGATCTCAAACGCCATGCCAGTGATCAGGCTGATGTTCACCAACATCGCCAGGAAGTTGAACTTCCCGAAACCTGTGGACAAAAGTAAAGAAAAGAACTATGATGCATAAAAAAAAAAAAAAAAAAAAATCGTCTTAGAATGTACAGGTGAAGCCCTTTCATATAATACTCCACTATGGTATAGTTACAGTGGCGTGCAAGTCATAGAGGCATTAATACACTGCTTACCCCAGTTGTAATAGCTCAATGCATATTTTTCATTATGACCTGCCAGTAAACAGGTTCCTACCTAACTAATGCCTACCCTGGCTCCAAACCCTATGCACGCCACTGTATAGTTATTTAACTTCGAAAATTGAAAATATCAATTATTATTTCAAGACCACAATTTTTTTTTTTTTTTTAATTTTTATAGGTATACGCTTGACCACAATCACACCTGATGGGAAGTGATGATGTGGCCTAAGATGGGACGCGTTTACCTAGAAGATGCCTATTCACTCTTGTTTTAAAGTTACCCGGGTTGTAATTGGTAGGAAACACATATCGCGGAAGAGTATTCCAAACCTTAGCCATACGTATGAGGAATGATGACGCAAAACGTTTCGTGCGTGTGTGATGTAACCACAAATTCACGGTTTTCAGATTTTTCGCCTAATGTCTGCTATAAGACCTACCTACCTGCCAAATTTCATGATTCTAGGTCAACGGGAAGTACCCTGTAGGTTTTTTGACAGACCGACAGACAGACAACAAAGTGATCCTATAAGGCTTCCGTTTTTCCTTTTGGGGTACGGAACCATAAAAATGCTTAAATGACAGGATTCTTTTGAAAATCCTAAGCTACGAGTATTTCGATATCCTATGTTTTTCATCATCATCACCCAATAGACGTCCACTGCTGGACATAGGTCTCTTGTAGGGACTTCCACACGCCACGGTCTTGCGCCGCCTGAATCCAGCGGCTCCCTGCGACTTGTCTGATGTCGTCCGTTAACCTAGTGAGGGTCTTCCAACGCTGCGTCTTCCAGTGCGAGGTCGCCATTCCAGCACCTTGGGGCCCCAACGTCTGTCGGTTGTACGAACTATGTGCCCTGCCCATTGCCACGTCAGCTTCGCAACCCGTTGAGCTATGTCGGTTACTCTAGTTCTCCTCAGTGCTTGAAGACCAAAGTCTTCGAACAGTGCGTGTTGCCACTTGCCAGTGATGGCAACATACATATGGATCCGAGACATGGTCGCTAACTATGGGCCTCATAAGAAAGCTCAGAGTCACTCAGCGGGCGATGGAGAGAGCTATCCTTGGAGTTTCTCTACGTGATCAAATCAGAAATGAGGAGATCCTGTATTTTTACTCTGTCGTTATTGTTTCGAGGCTCGAATTTCATCAACGTGTTAGTGAGTTGAAACATTTCATACTAACACAACTGGTATCCATCGACCGACCGGTTTGAATTTCTTTTCACAGATTCTTGCCATCTTTTAACGACAATCTATACTATATTAATATATATTATAAATGCGAAAGTGTGTTTGTTTGTTTGTTTGTCCTTTCTTCACACCTCAACTAAGCAACCAGCCAACAAATCAATCAGTACCCTTATTATAAATGCGAAAGTGTGTTTGTTGGTTTGTTGGTTTGTCATTCAATCATGTCGCAACGGTGCAACGGATTGACGTGATTTTTTGCATGGGTATAGATAAAGACCTGGAGAGTGACATAGGCTACTTTTTATCCCGGAAAATCAAAGGATTTTTTAAAAACCTAATTCCATGCGGACGAAGTCGCGGGCATCAGCTAGTAAACCAATAAACCAACAAACAAAACACTTTCACTTTTATAACCCATCCGGTTACACACTTAAGTCGACGTTGCTTACCCTGTGTAATCCATTCGATTGCGTTGACGCAACGAGATACATCAACTATAATTTCTATCTATTATTTTTGAAATAATATTTTCAAAAACTGCATTGAGTTTCACAATCCATACTAGTCCATACTATAGTATTATAAATGTGAAAGTGTGTCTCTCTGTCTGTCTGCTAGCTTTTCATGGCTCAACAATTCAACTGATTTGGATAAAATTTGGTACACAGTTAGCTTACATCCCGGGGAAGGACATAGGTACTTTCTATCCCGGAAAATTAACGAGTTGTCACGGGATTTTTGAAAACCTAAATCCACGCGGACGAAGTCGCGGGCATCATCTAGTTATTTTAAGAGCAAACCCGCAGCTACTGAAACTTTTATTTACTTACATTAATAAAATAATTTTTTTACTCACCAGTCATATTCAAAGCCTCCTCGAAAGTCGTAGTAGTTTTGGCGACCATGTTTTTAAATTAAAAGTTCGACACGTCACTATTCAAATCAAAACCGAACCACAAACTTCGTATTCAAAACAGTTTAACTTCCTTGGTATTTAATAAATGTCACTATAAAACCACACATTGTGTTCAAATAAATTAAAACTTATTTAATTAATAAATTAAATTTATTTTTTGTTACGATAGAACACCGTTCGACAGTGAAGATGTTGCAAAACTGTCTTGTTAATAAATTCCGGGGCTATATTAATAGCGTTCGTCTGATATTGGTATCAGAGGTTGCTTTAATGCCAAACTATTAAGTAACTAAAGGGTTCTTCACAAACTTAATATTATTATTTATTACGTATTCGACACACAAAGCGCATCTGCAACTCCACATACGTGTACACAATTTGCAAACAAGAATTCAGTGCTGGTTCTATAACCACTCCCGCATCCTATAGGCTTTATATGGTTGTATAGGTATTAGGTACAGCTCACCAACGCACGGCCGTAGCTCAGGGGGAGATTATGGGGATTGCCCCATATTGAAAAAGATGGGTTCCCAACGAGTCACACCCAATCGTGTAACAGTGTGACTCGTTGGGAATCACAATGGATAAAAAAATTGCAACCAGTAACGGTGTGACTCGATGGGGGAAAAATTTCGATGAGCTCCCAACGAGTAACACTGTGACACGATTGAGTGTGACTCGTTGGGAACCCATTTTTAAACCTTTAGTCGAGTGCGAGTCGGACTCGCTCACGAATGGTCCTGTACCATCGTACAAGAAATCTCAAACCAGTAATTATAAAAATTTATAGCTCCAACAGGTACAACACTACAAGTTAGTGATGAACAGCGCCATCTATGAAGTATTTACTGAAAAATATTATTTGGTCGGGAACACGAATTTTTTTGTAAAGTAACCACAAATTTACGGTTTTCAGATTTTTTCCTTTACTTGTGCTATAAGACATTACTACCTGCCAAATCCCATGATTATAATAATATATGTTGAATGTTTATGTGTACGGGAAGTTATTACTAAATTAACTGTTTACATGCATTATGTCACTTAAAATTAAGTTAAAGTTTAGTTAACTACTTAACATTCTCTGTGTTAACAACTTAATGCGTGTAACATTTAGCTTTAGGGTAACATAGGTAAACTAGTTCGGATCGCTCCTTTATCCTGCACTGTCTCTGACTAGACGGCATCGTCGAACCTCTATAATAATATGTATTATCATAGGTATTATCCTTACCACTGCTGCCCTAACTTAAATTTAAATCTAGCTACGGCCCTGCATCAATGTTGATAGGATTCGAGCGTTGGTTCAGCGTTCAAGAAAAAGGAACCTGAACTGGCTTGTTTTAAAGCTCAAGTTTGTGTACACGTCTACAGCCAGCGCTCCAAGCGGAAACGTCGCGAAATTAAAATCGGTGGTATTGAATTTTTGACTTTAAATCCTAAACTTTAGGTCCATTTTACTTTGACGTTATTGTGTTACGCACGAAAATTATCAACGGTTGTGAGATGTGAAGTCTGCAAGATTCGACTCTCGAATACTATCAACGATTATGAGATGTGAAGAAGATTCGGCCCCGTGCAGACCGAACGCAGCGAACAGGCGGTGAGTAGAGCATAGACTATAGAGTCGTAGCGAGGCGAGTGGCGACGAGTAGAGCCTTGGCGCACCTCTATGGCGCGCCTAGCCTAGCGCCTAGCGGCACGCGCGGTGATATGGACGAGAGTTGACTGACCCGTAGGGCGATTTCGTAAAACCTGCATCTATCATTATTACAATCTCAATTTTTAGGGTTCCGTAGCCAAATGGCAAAGAACGGAATTATAGATTCCTCATGTCTGTCTGTCTGTCCGTCCGTATGACACAGCCACTTTTTTCCGAAACTATAAGAACTATACTCTACCCTAAGGTTGCCTGAAAGAGATCGCTATTTTAGCGATAGGCCTGCCGCCTATTGTACATGCTATCCTTGTTATATGTCCATTGTTTATGTTTTGGTGTACAATAAAGCATATTTTACTTTACTTTACTTTATACTGTTGAAACTTGGTAAGTAGATGTATTCTGTGAGCCGCATTAAGATTTTCACACAAAAATAGAAAAAAAACAATTAATTTTGGGGGTCGCCATACTTAGCTAACTGAAACTCAAATATTTTTTTTCATCAAACCCATACGTGTGGGGTATCCATGGATAGATCTTCAAATATGATATTGAGGTTTCGAATATTTAATTTTTTGTAAACTGAATAGTTTGCGCGAGAGACACTTCCAAAGTGGTAAAAGAAAAAATCAGGAAAGAATTGAATCAGGATCAATGTAAAACGCGACAGGAACGCGTCGCACACCCGCACACCCGCACACCACCCGCGCTCGCACGCACCCGGCTAGCACGGGAGCTGTGCGGGTGTGCAATTGCCATTTCAACATGTCGCGTATTATAGGTACCAACTATATCATCATCATCAAAAACCGATAGACGTCCACTGCTGGACATCTAAGGTCTCTTACAGGGACTTCAACACGCCACGGTCTTGCGCTGCCTGAATCTAACGGCTCCCTGCGACTCGTCTAATCTGATATTCTGATATCGTCTTCTAACGCTGCGTCTTCCAGAGCAAGGTCGCAATTCCACCACCTTGAGACCCCAACGTCTATCGGTTATCCGGACTATATGCCCTGCCCATTACCACTTCATGTTCGCAACCCGTTGAGCTATATCGGCTACTCTAGTTCTCCTACGGATCTCCTCCTTTCACGATTTGATCACGTAGAGAAACTCCGAGCATATCTCTCCCCATCGCCCGCTGACTAGGTACCCACTTAGTCATAATTATTTTGTTTTATATCGGCAATTTCAATGCAGAAGGTAGTTGGACCTGTAGCATAAAATTACCATGCCTGAAGGTAGGTAGGCTAGCTGCAATCCAGTTTTCGAATGCGTTTGCAATTTTGTGAAGTTGGCAAAAACATAATTAGGTATGTGGCCTTTGAGAAAAATATGCAAAACCGTGGAATGCTGACGCTTACCTATATGTAGGTTATGTATAAAACAGAATAATGTTTACATAATATCAATGAATTTGTTTTTTTTCCTTAACGGTCATGGTCTCTGAATACAAACTCTTTTGGTTTGGCTCTCATTTGAACATCAACCAATCATACTCGATGTAATATAGTAGAAACATTCTAGAAACTTCTTCCTGCGTCGCTCCCTCAATTTTGAGGGTCGTGGCTCCCCTTAGATACAATCTTTGCTACTATGTTTTTCCATTTCCCTCTGTTTCTTGCCGCGTGGATTGCATCGCAGATAGGTGTGTCGACCGTCTCTTTTATTTGGTCTGACCAACGTTTCGGGCTACGTCCGCGGGGTCTCTTTCCTTCGATCTTCCCAGTGACCATGAGTTTTAAAGTTTAAAATTACACGGGTTTTACAGATTTGTACGTACTTACTAGGTATGAATCTGCCTACTGATTCGCTAGGTCAGTGTCGAACACTGAATGATAGCCACAGAGCTCATTTGACATATATTTTAGACGACCTCCCTGGCTCAGTGGTGAGCGCTGTGGTCTTAATAGTGGGAGGTCCCGGGTTCGATTCCTGGCAGGGGTTTGGAATTTTATAATTTCTAAATTTCTGGTCTGGTCTGGTGGAAGGCTTTGGCCGTGGCTAGTTACCACCCTACCGGCAAAGCCGTGCCGCCAAGCAATTAAGCGTTCCGGTACGATGCCGTGTAGAAACCAAAGGGGTATGGGTTTAATAAAAACTGCCATACCCCTTCCAGGTTAGCCCGCTATCATCTTAGACTGCATCATCACTTACCACCAGGTGAGATTGCAGTCAAGGGCTAACTTGTATCTGAATAAAAAATAAAAATTTTTTTTTTAATTCATTGAAGATTTTCTACGAAAAAGTATTTTTATACCACTCAATGAAGCAGCAATGTCGAACAAACCAATGTCAAATGAGCTCGGTGGCTATCGTTCAGTGTTAGACACTGAGTTAGCGAATGGCCCGCTGGGAAGTCACAGACAGAGCCGCACGGAGTGTTGGTTTGTCCTTCAATCACGGAGCAACGGATCGACGTGATTTTTTGCATGGGTATAGTTAAAGACCTGTAAAGTGACATAGGTTACTTTTATCCCGGAAAATCAAAGAGTTGCCACGGGATTTGTAAAAAACCTAATTCCACGCGGACGAAATCGCGGGGCATCAGCTAGTGTTTCAATAATGCCTGCTTTTACTGAGTGACGCACTACATAAGGTACTTGTAACATTTAAAAGCCAAAACGTGGTGCGATGCTATAGATAAAGTCACTAACAATTTTACTACCAGGTTTTTATTGCATTGCAAATGATAATCACTACCCATCACCCATATTATAAATGCAAAAGTGTGTTTGTTTGTTGGTTTATTGGTTTGTCCTTCAATCACGTCGCAACGGATCGACGTGATTTTTTGCATTGGAAAGTGACATAGGCTACTTTTTATCCTGGGAAATCAAAGAGTTTCCATGGGATTTTTAAAAACCTAAAACCACACGTACGAACCATCAGCTAGTAAAATAACATGATGAAAAGTTTGAGTTTTTCCAAGGTGGCAAGAGCCCGTTTGATCGTATCGTTTTGAGAGAGCCATACCTTAATAACCTACCAGAGCTCCAATGGCAAGAGAGTCCGTGGATTCCAAATTTATCAACCTCTTTTCCACACGGACATATTCTGTGCTAATGGCACAGTGGTGTTCCCAATCTGAGACTTAGGGCCGATTCACACCGGCGCGGCGCGGCAGCGGCTGGCAGCGGCGCGGCGAGCACTTTCAGTGTGAAAGAATTAGAAGACCAGTATCGCTTCATGATCATGATCAACCCACCGCCAGTTCACTGCAGAACACGGGTCTCCTCTCAGAGTGAGAAGAGTTTGGCCATAGTCTACCACGGTGGCCATGTGCGGATTGGTAGACTTCACACACCTTTGAGAACATTATGGAGAACTCTCAGGCATGCAGGTTTCCTCACGATGTTTTCCTTCACCGTTAAAGCAAGTGATATTTAATTACTTAAAACGCACATAGCTCTGAAAAGTTAGATGTGCGTGTCCGGGATCGAACCCCCGACCTCCGATTAGAAGGCGGACGTCCTAACCACTAGGCTATCACACTAGGCTAGTATCGCTTGAAAGCCCGAAAAGAGCCCGCGGCTGGCGGCGCCCGTCTTGTCAGTGATACTGCCCGCAGCAGAATCTGCCGGCCTCGTCGCGTCGCTGCCGGCCGCTTCCCGCCGCTGCCGTTCCGGTGTGAATCGGCCCTAAGGGTGAAATCTATAGAGTGCACTCTGACAGATTAGATTTTAGACAGAGTTAAAACGAGACAGATGTGTATCTCTCACATAAATCTGTCTCGTTTTAACTCAATCTTAAGTCTGAGCAAAGTCAAAGTGCGCTCAATAGATCTCAGGCCTAGAGCCACACGAAAACTTTCGTAATTCGTTCTATGCTAGAAGCCTGACATTATTTTTATGTTATTTTTTATAGAATTTGAGGCAATGATGACTAATATTCTCCTTTCTCCTCCTCCAATCCCATCCAATCCAGTTTGCGTCCACTGCTGGACATAGGCCTTTCCAACAGCGCGCCACCAAACACGGTCCTTCCTCATCCATCCGTTCCCCACCACCTTCTTTAGGTCATCGGTCCAGCGGGCTGGGGGTCGTCCCATACTGCGCCTACCGGTACGCGGTCTCCACTCCAGAACACGTCTGCCCCATCGGCCGTCGGTTCCGCGACAGACATGACCTGCCCATTGCCACTTCAGCCCGCTAATCCTTTGAGCTACTCCCTCCTACTAAGCGTTTACCTTGTGCTCGGAGTAGATACGGCAATAGTGAAACGGGTGCGGTTTGAACCGGCGACCTTTCGGATTTCAGTCCACTCCTCTAACCGTTGCGCTATTGAGGCTCTATCTATTTGGTAAGGCATAACGAGTTAAAATTATGTTTATATAATATTATGTAGCTCGGTTGCAAAATTAGTACCTACCGAACACACAAACAAACAAACAAACAGAAAGACAAGAAAGCGTGATAACGAGAACGTGGTAATAAAAACTCTTACATAACCAAGTTAATAATTTTATTTACAATATTATTTACAGAATTAAACACTATTCTAGATGGGTATAGATATTCTCATAGAATTATATGTTACATACTAGATGTTGCCCGTAACTTCGTTTGCGTGGATTTAGGTTTTTTTAAATGCCAAGGAAACTCTTCGATTGTCCAGGACAAAAAATACCCTACGTGCATCCCCGGGACACTTATTACCCTTGTACCAAATTTCGTTAAATCAGTTAAACGGATGGGCCGTGAAAAGCTAGCGGAAAATCAAAGAGTTCCCATCAGCTAGTATCAAATAATATTATCAAAACCAGAAAGCCATGCCAAGGGTAGGTTAGAAACTGCTTGTGTAGAAGATGCGTATTCACTCTTGCCTTGAAAATAATAATAATATTCAAATTACTTTTCGTGGATTTGGGTAATGCGGGCGCTCTTTTTTTTTAAAGAATATTAGCCAAGTTAATTGCTGACTAATATTCCCCTTTCCCCTAAAATTAAGCGTAAAGCTTGTGCTAGGAGTAAGTACGATAATAGTTCAACGGGTGGGATTTGAACCGGCGACCTTTCGGTTTTCAGTCCGCATCTTTAACCGTTGACCTATTGAGGCTATAAAAGGCTGTGGAAGGATGTTCCACATCACAGAACAATTGAATACTAAACTAAGCTGATTCCTATTTCCATGTTCCACATCCGTATCAGAGACATTATATTTTACGAAGGCAGGACCTCTGCAGTACCCTTTTTATACTTCTTGACGTCATCTGGTAAAAGTAACGCAACGAAGCCACCAACTGAAAAAAAAAGAATTTTTAACATCATTCTAGGTTCTAGGTCATCTAGGTACAATTGCCTACTTACCTCTCCGCCGTTTTTTTGTCTTTATTAACAAGATAAAACTACAATCAGCTTTTAGTTTTTTAAATCGACTAGCTTATGCCCGCGACTTCGTCCGCGTGGACTACCTAAACAAATCTGAAACCCCTATTTTACTCCCCTAAATTCAAAAATTCTTTCTTAGCGGATGATCTGCATGCCAAATTTTAACCCGATGCGTCCGGTCGTTTGAGCTGTGCGTTGATGAATCAGTCAGTCATTCAGTCAGTCAGCTTTTCCTTTTATATCTATTAAAAATATGTTCCTGAAAAAAACATATTACACAAACAAAGATGTAATATCACAACATCATGTAAATGATGAGAGCGTGGATTTGACTTGCAGCTCCTTCCAACAGTGCCCGGAACTGCAATTACTCTTTTTTTTTTTTTTTTTTTAATTTTTTTTTTAAAGAATATTAGCCAAATTGCTGACTAATACTCCCCTTTCCCCTCCAATTAAGCGTAAAGCTTGTGCTAGGAGTAGGTACGACAATAGTGCAACGGGTGGGATTTGAACCGGCGACCTTTCGGTTTTCAGTCCGCTCCTATAACCGTTGAGCTATCGAGGCTATAAAAATTACTCTTTTATATAATACGGGCATAATATTGTTTATCAAATCTTTGCAAAATAGCAACCACCGAGTTTCTTACTGGTTCTTCTCGGTAGGAAAGACATTCCGAACCAGTGGTAGATGCGTTTGACGATCCAAAATTACTTGTAAAAGTTAATTGAATAAAAAAGATTTTATTTTATTTTTATTTGATATACATATATAGAAGATGAAGATTCTTTGAAAAATTTTTTGAATAAAATCTTTCTATATCTATCTACATATGCCACATCAGACTGGAACACCAAATAAATAAAATAGTCTTAAAACCTTAGATTAAGGAATTCATAAAATCATAGTCTTGTTTGCTGATGATAAGATCACTATTTTAAAGTTGTTAAATATCCATTTAAAATCAATCGATATTTAACAACTTTTGATGAAGTAAACAATTCTCTCACTAAGGTATACAGTGGTTCGAAGTTTATAACCTGCTTCTCAACGTGGAAAAGACCAAGTGTATCAAATTCACATTACCAAATGTTAATCAGGTAGAACCACTGTGCGACTTAATAATGAGGAATAAGATTTAGTGAATACCGCTATTTTTCTGGGAATAACGTTAGATGCGAAACTTCAATAGGGCTCACATATAAATAACTTATCGAACAGACTTAGTTCTGCTGCGCGGTAAATAAGACTCGCCAGTTAACAGACATAGAAACGGCAAGACTAGTATATTTTAGTTACTTTCACAGCATTATGTCAGGTATTGAGGTATTGCTGCTGATATTATTTCTATTTTTGTGCTGCAGAAAAGGGCTGTTCTAGCCATATACAGTATGGGGTCAACGGGAGTCGCTGAGAGCTAAATTTAGAGAAGTTAAAATTATGACAGTGCATAATCAATATATTTTTGAAAATTTATTGTACGTTCATAAAAACATAGATTAAAAAAAGTAACTGTTATAATGTAAATACAAGAAATAAAAATAAACTGGTAATGCCCGCCTCTAGGCTAAGTAAAGTTAGCAATTTATTTGTTACGAACAATTTCTATACGTTTTTATAATAAGCATCCAGAAGACATATTGGAGATGTCTCTCAACAAGTTCAAAGTTTTCATAAAACGTAAACTTATTGAAAAATCCTATTACTTACAATGTAAAGGATTATTTGAATGATAAGAAAGCTTGGGAATGAGTTGCTTAACAGCTTTTTGTTCGTTTGAATAAGTTTAAGTGATTTTGTAATGTGGTGATTATAAAAAAAATACCCGGCTGAGTTTGTTGTGGGCTCTTCTCAGACCTGGGCACGTTTGCAACCTTCGTATCTTTAGTTTTAAGTACGTATTTAATTATCACCACTATAACATCATACAAATTAACAATTTTGACCATCAGTAAGCGTAACATTTTACCTATTCTGAATAAATAATATGAGTTTGAGTTTGAGTAAAACTTACTAAATGTGAGTCCAGCAAAGCAATAAAAGGCAAGCTGACAGTCAGTAACCAGCAGGTTCTTGAGGATGTTGATGCCCAAAACTGAACTGACTCGACCAATCATCAGGGTTAGACAAACTGCCATAGCCCTAAAATAAAAATAAAACATTTAGGTACCTACTTTTACTAATGTTAACTTCGTCTGCCTTGATTCAGGTTACCCCGTAAGAAATTAACTATGCTATGCTTGGAGTTTCTCTACATTATGAAATCAGAAAAGAGCAGAGCTAGAGTAACCGACGTCCGCCATAGCTCAACGGGTTGCGAAGCTGAAGTGACTTTAGCACATTAGGCACATAGTTTGAAAAACCGATAAATGTTGGGGTCCCAAGGTGCTTGAATAGCGACCTCGCACCAGAAAGCGCAGCCTTGGAAGACCACCCCAATAGGTGAACAGACGACATCAAAGGAGTCACAGGGAGCCGCTGGATTCAGGCAGCACAATATCGTGGCGTGTAGAAGTCTAGTCCGTACAAGAGGCCTATGTCTGAATGAATACTAACTTGACGTAAGTGGGGAAGACGTCAACGCTGAAGGTGGAAACGAAGCCGAAATTGACGGTCCCAGACAAGTATACCATCAAGCATACCGTTCCGATTATCCAGGAGTTTGTTGCGTTGACGCACAGCCCTGCTGTACCGGCAACTATCTGGAATACGAGGAAAAACATGATCATTACTTCGCTCAGACAGCCAAAGAGGAAAGGAGGAAGAAGAGAGAAGAAGAGACCGCTAATACGGAATACCCTTAGAACCAGCAAAAAGCACAGCCAAATTTAGAGCCTTTAAATGTAAAATTCATGTTACGTCCTTTTTAGCAATATTAAAAAGAAAAAGATGCAGATACTCTAAATTTAGTTTAGAGAAAGACAACAGAATCGGCGCCAATATTGTGCCAATTTCCAAAACCTTACCTGTACTGCAATAACCATGCGTTTCCGTCCAACGTAGTTGACGACTGTGCTGAGTACGATGTTGACGACTCCAAGCGTTATGCTGGTCACACATACTGTGAGCAACGCGAACGTGTTGAGGCTGCAATCACTGGTCTGGAAGAAGCAACGGGAATTTGCTTGAATTTGAATTGGCTTCGGCCGTGGCTAGTTACCACCCTACCGGCAAAGCCGTACCGCCAAGCGATTTAGCGTTCCGGTACGATGCCGTGTAGAAACCAAACACTGCCATACCCTTTCCAGCGGGGTGATTCGCTAACTCAGTTTCTTTAGTGTTAGAAACTGAGTTAGCAAATCGCCTATCAGGTTAGCCCGCTACCATCTTAGACTGCATCATCACTTACCATCAGGTGAGATTGCACTCAATGGCTAAGACTTGTATCTGAATAACAAAAAAAATAGGTAATTCATACAAGGCAACGGGACGCGTATGTGATATCCATATAGTGGGACACAAATTCATAAGCCTTGAACAAGGTAGATAAATCTGTATGCATTAGGCACCACCTGCAGCCTTCTCGTTGCTATCATGCAACCAATGCATAGAGCATCACATAGCTCAAAGGGTTGCAAAGCTGAAGAGGCAATAGGTGGGGCTCATAGTATAAAGAACCGATAGACGTTGGGGTCCATGCCCTAGCTGCTAGACTTAGGTCTCTTGTAGGGACTTCCACACGCCACGGTCTTGCACTGCCTGGATAAAGCGGCTCCCTGCGACACAATTTTTTTTATTCAGGTACAAGTTAGCCCTTGACTGCAATCTCACCTGGTGGTAAGTGATGATGCAGTCTAAGGTGGATATCGGGCTAACCTGGAAGGAGTATGGCCGTTATTATTAAACCCATGCTATACCCCTTTGGTTTCTACACGGCGTCGTACCGGAACGCTAAATCGCTTGGCGGCACGGCTGTGCCGGTAGGGTGGTAACTAGCCACGTCCGAAGCCTCCACAATCCAGTTGGGTAGGTCCAATTTCGAGAAAGAGGTCAGCCGCCGAATCCAACTCGGTTGGGCAGCGTTCAGGAAGCTTCGAGATGTCTTCTTGTCCAAAATTCCTCAGTACTTGAAGACCAAAGATATAATTAGATAAGGCTAGCTTTAATTTATTGTAATATTTTCATTAATTAAAAAAACCGGCCAAGTGCGAATCAGAGTTTTTTACCATTTGGCTACGGAACCCTAAAAATGGATTTCGCAAAGTACTTCCTTCCAACACAAGAATTTTGTCAAGATATTTTTACCTCGGTTAAAGTTGAGTTTTGAGTCGACAGCAACATTTGGCAGAAGGACATATTAGCTTCACCTTTTTCCTTTGCCTTCATTATCGAGTCCGCGATGAAGGGGAGCCACAATATGAATGGACTTATCCTGAAAAATACACTCAAAAAATTCAATGTTGAACTATTTTTAGGGCTCCGTACCTCAAAAGGAAAAACGGAACCCTTATACACTTTGTTGTCTATGTGTCTGTCTATCTGTCGGTCTGTCAAGGAACCTACCTACAGGGTACTTCGCGTTGACCTAGAATCATGAAATTTGGCAGGTAGGTAGGTCTTATAGCAGACCTAAGGCGAAAAATCTGAAAACCGTGATTTTAGGATTACGTACATCACACACAAAAAAAAATTGTGGTCATGAACTAATAATTAGTATTTTCAATTTTCGAAGTAAGACTACTATATCAAGTGGAGTAGGTATCATATGAAAGGGCTTCACCTGTGGATTCTAAAACAGATTTTTATTTATTTTTATGAATCATAGTTTTTGATTTATCGTGCAAAATGTCGAAAAAATACGACTGTACAACGGAACCCTGGCCTCGGTGCGCGAGCCTGACTTGCGCATTAAATTAAATTAATTTAAATTATTATCCTGTGATTTTATAGTACCTATAAGATATAGTAGGTGCGCGACAGGTTGAAATGGCAATCGGGGAGGGAACGTCCCGCACACACGCACAGCCCCCGCGCTAACCCGGTGCGGGTGAGTGCGGGTGACGTGCGATTTGCCCCAGCCCCCATTTGCCATCTCGACCTGTCGCTTACTGTAGGTAGGTACCTACATAACATTTTTTTTTAATATCTTTATTTTTAAAGGTCTTTTATACACTATGTACCTACATGACAACCCTATCGTACCTTATAATATAGATTAACTTAATTAACAATTATTACTAAAATCAAATTTTATATAGGTACCTACCTAATTTTCTAAACTAACTTAAGTAGCTAACTTAAAAAAAATTGTGTATAGGTATTCATATCTCTATATTGAAAGTCATTCGGTATTTTAAGAATAGAAGGTACATAAAATTATTCTTACCCAGTATAAGCTATAATAAATAACACCGCCAAGAGCACAGTATTCTTCAGTAGAGGAGGTTTCAACAGCGGCAACGTTTGTGCGAGCATCGAAGAAAACATGCCTTTGTTGGGCTCCCCAGTATCTTCTCCTAAAACTACTGACGTCACCTGAAAATGGAGTAAACCAGCAATAGGGTATTTACCCTTCTTAGTAGTTCTGTACCTCAAAAAGAAAAACGGAACCCTTATAGGATCACTTTGTTGTCTGTCTGTCTATCTATCTGTCTGTTAAGAAAGCGGCAGGGTATTTCCCGTTGACATAGAATCATGAAATTTGGTAGGTAGGTAGGTCTTGTAGCACAAGTAAAGTTTTGGCTACAACACAAAAAAAAATATGCTGTGAACTAATGATTAGTATTTTCAATTTTCAAAGTAAGACTACTACACCAAGAGGGGGCACTTTCACATGAAAGGAATTTATCGTGCAAGAAAAAAAAATCGTAAAAAAAACCCGAGTACGGAATCCTCGGTGCGCGAGTCTGACTCGCACATGACCGGTTTTTTAACTTGGTAAATAAGCCCTGTCCACCCATAAAAAGATAAAGTTCACAAACCAAAGCTAGACTATTACGTCTTACTTGAAACCAATGACAAATACCAATTGGGTATTTGACTACATCAAAAATAAATTATTTTTCAGTGATTATTAAATAGAGGGTCTTCAAAAATACGTAAAATCCACGTCCTTTGTTGGTTTTAAGTGTAATAACCATTTTAAATTATCGATTAAACTAAAAAAAGCACGTCAAATGATTGTGACGTCACACACCGGTATTCCATAGAATCTCGCATACTAAGCGCGCGTTTTGACGTTTGATAAAAAGTTACTGATTTGACTAGTTGTCAAATACCGTATTAATACAACTCACTTCATAATCCTCAGCATTGTTCCCCGAATTGATCGCATAAATTCCTCTCAACACCTCTAAAGCCTTTTCCTCTTCGCCCATACACAGGTAATACCTCGGGCTCTCATACGAACAGAACATGCATATCGCTCCCACTGCGCAGGTCGACGCAAACACCAGGTTCAAGAGCCGCCATGAAGTGAAGTAGATGTTGAAGTATGGGATGTAGTAAGAGAACTTCAGTTGTAGGACCGGAATCGCTAAAACTGAAAAAAAAAAACAATATTTGAAATTCTACAAAAAAAGACAAGATAAGTACAGTGCCTACGCGCCCGAGAGTAATGTACATCGACCTTCAGAAGGAGATAGCAAAATAGAGCGCAGTCGTATGAGTGACAGAGACAACGCTCTACAAAGCCGAAATGTTATTCTAAAGGCCGATGTACATTACTTTCGGCCGCGTACGCGAAGAGATATTTTACATTGGTTTTACTTGTGAGTTGTCACACGACCGCCCAAAAAAGAGGTGTAAAGTTGCAGGTTTTATGTAGGGAGGTCTCGGGTTCGATTCCCGGCAGAGTTGGAATTTTATAATTTTTAAGTTTCTGGTCTGGTTTGAGGTAACTTTCATTTTTTCTGCCTTCAATCAGATACGAGTATCTACCTATCTAAAATTGGTGGCAAAAAAACGTAAATGTTAGGGGGCATCCATAAAATATTACGTGAGGTGTTTTTTTGAATCTTCTGTCCCTCCCCCATCCCCCAATCTAACGTGAGATTTTTCAAAATGTTTCTTACGTAAACGCGTTGGATGCTTAAGTGAAATTATTTTCTTCCGAACGAATTAGTGAATGATCTTAATCGTAGGTATATCTGGATTAAATTGACCAAAATAGTATATTTTTTTTGTTTCAATCAGAAAAAAAATTGCATGATATTTGCCGAGACATCTCACGTAATTTGTGAACGCCCCCGTTAAGAGAAGTATGCATCAATAAGCTTACCAGCCATGCATCCTGTGGTCACAAGATAGATGGTAGTCGTTAGAGACACCAGTATGGATCGCCGGTTTTGCGGTGTACATTCACTTAGCCAGGTCAGTGATAACGCTATTGTACCAGCTAAACTGAAAACACGAAAAAAATACTTATGGTATCCAGTTGTGGCGCTGTACCAGAAAGAGCAATTTACTAATAATTCAGCGATTCCAAAATAAAGTGATTAGGGGTATCGTCAATGCACCCTGGTACGTCAGGAATGTAGACATTCATCGCGATCTCCAAATGGGCTTCGTGGACACAGCTATTAGCAAACACGCTAAATCCCACGAACGCAGGCTCCATGAACATGTTAACGTCGAGGCTATCCAGCTCCTCGACAACACAGACCTAATACGTAGACTTAAGAGGACCTAAGCCTTTTGAGCTAGTGTAGTTATAGTGAAAGTGTAGTGCTAGTGCAAATCAAAGATCACACGAACAAAGTGAAAGCATAGTACTAGTGCAATTTAAAGAACACAAGAACAAAGTGTCTTCCAATAAGGTATCTTAACTATAAACTAAGCTAAGTCATTGGACAGATTCTTAGGTATAAGTACGTTTATAAGTTTAGGTTAATATAATATTGCTTATTAGCCTCTTACATAGGCTAGATTGTAATGGTAGTAAAGTACTGGTGTCAGTGCTTTACGACAAAAAAAAAAAAAGTGACAACGCTATTGTACCAGCTAAACTGAAAACACGAAAAAAATACGATTGATGTACCAAATATTTATACCAAATACCAAACCTAATATCAGTCAGGGTAAATCTATAGAGCGCACTCTGACAGAGTTAAAACGTGACAGATGTATATCTCTCACATAAATCTGTCTCTTTTTATTTTAACTCAAAGTTAAGTCAGCAAAGTCAAAGTGCGCTCTATAGATTTCAGCCTTAGATTCCACAAGTCGCTTAAAGTTACGGCCACATCTGCGTCTTTAGATCGCGGGATGCGGAAGCGATCACGACGCGAACTTATCGCGCACAACTGCGCAGCGGCAGCAGTGCGAACCTAGGGTCTTGGACTGTTATAGTACCTAATAAAATGAAGTGATTTTTTGTATAGCGGTAGTTTATGGAGCTAGAATTAATTATTAAAGGGAATAATTTGAAAAAAATCACGATTTTTATTATTCTTAACATGAACGTCACACTGTACGGAAGGTGAATAATGACGTCACACAATTTAAAAAAAATTACATAAGAAAGAGAACATCTACAAAAGAAGAAGAAAGAAGAAGAAAGAAAGTACCTAATTTCTGCGGAATTAAGTGATTAAATGATTAATGATTAAACGTAAACTCACGCGCCAGCAGACATAAACTTCAAAACGCAGAATACAATCCAGTTAGGAGACAAGGCAGCTGCAGCACCACATACGAAGGCGACCCACATGCTCCACCCAAGGACCCTCCTCCGCCCGCGGGTGTCGGCCATGTAGCCCAGGAAGTGGGACGACGCTATTATACCTGCAATTGAACCAAGCGGTGGTAAACTAACGTGGTAGGGTCATCAGCCTTCTTTTCGGAAGGTCGGGGATTCGATCCAGGCACGCACCTCTAACTTTTCCAAATTATGTGCATTATCTTTAACGGCGAAGAAAAACATCTTGAGGAAGCTGCACGCCTGAGAGTTCTCCATAATGTTCTCAAAGATGTGTGAAGTCTGCTAATCCGCACTGGGCCAGCGTGGCAGACTTCTCATTCTAACAGGAGACTCGTTCTCAGTAGTGGGGCGACGCGGCGATGGTTTGATCATGATGATGATAAAACAAAAGTAATTTTAAAAAACCACCACATTATTATCTCAAGAAAATTCCCACCACTGTGTGATTAATGGAAAAGGGTCACGACCCTCAACAATGAGGAATACAAAGCAGAGGGAGATACATTTTTTTAAATTATAGACTGGCGTCTAGCTACTTTCAGACCTGTTCGCAAGTGATGATGCATAGATCCTTTTTTTTTATTCCGGTATAAGTTGGCCCTTGACTGCAATCTCACCTGGTGGTATGATGCAGCCTAAGATGGAAGCGGGCTAACCTGTAAGGAACCTAAAAGGAAAACTGACACTGAAGGGTGTTCCACATCCTTGCAATTCTAATTAAAAATGGGGAAGCAAATTGCTTTGTACTTTTCTGTGGAATGTTTACTACCCTCGGGGCGCAGATTTTGGAAATGCCTTACGATACGATAGTAGTAAGGTAACACAGGAACCTGCCCCCCGATTGTGTAAGAAAAACGTATTCATCGTTATCGTAATCGTCAACAAATTCTGCCCTTTGATTGGTTGATTCGCTGTTTACATTTTTTCACAGCCAATCAAAGGGCAGAATTTGTTGACGATTACAATAACGATGAATACGATTTTCTTACACAATTGGGGCGCTGCTGGTCAAAAATTTGTAAGGCACACTCTAACAGTATTACATACCTAAAAGTGGCATGCTAGCCATGAGTCCCTGCTGCGTAACTGTGGTGTTGAGGTCGCAAGCACTCGCGGGCACCAGGTAAGCCACGGAGACGACCTCAAACGTCATCCCCATGATCAGACTGAGGCTCACCAGTAACGCCCAGAGGTTGAACTTGCCGAAACCTGACAAAAAGAACATTTGAACAGCTGGTGAACAAAAATACTTCCGGTTTGGTCCACTGACTTATGATGACCTTCCTGGCACAGTGATGGCACTGTGGTCTTATTGATGGGAGGTCCCGGGTTCGATTTCTGGCAGGGCTTTAGAATTTTATAATTTTCAAATTTCTGGTCTGGTGGGAGGCTTCGGCCATGGCTAGCTACCACCCTACAGGCAACTAAGTAGGTACAGTTTTGAAGCAAGTAACGTGTTTTCCTTTGTGCATGTAATCCTGTATTCCCGAAGAATCGTTGTTTCACAGCAAAAACTGAATGTTTTTGTACCTATGTTTTTCCTACTGTGAAATTTGATTTCATGTGAACCTACCGTTTTGTTCGCTTCACGATCGATGCCTGGTTTCTTCATGATGTTGTTCAAGCAAGTGATATTTTAATTGCTGAAAATGCACATAGCTCCGAAAATTTTGAAATGCGTGCCCGGGATCGAACTCGCGATCTCCCGATCAGGCAGGAGTCTTAGCCATTAGGTATAGGCTAGCACCGCTTTAAAATTATACCTATCTATGCAATATATTTAGGTACATATAATTTTCAAAATATTTAAGATCGATGTAATGAAGTACGTCGGAAAAGTATATATTATGTACTTAAGATAAAAAATTACATAGTCACTCGTAATGTTTGTACAGTGATATAAGCATTAGCATAGTATTACAAGAGACAAGACATTTAAAAATACTATCGGTAATCGGTAGGTATAGACCGCTAGAATTATTTCGAACAACTAGGTATTATTATCAATAAGTATGATAATTTGAGACGAATATTTTCTACAAAATAAAGCATAATAACATAACAGAGACGGGTAACATTGGTAACTCACCAGTCATATTCAACGCCTCCTCAAAGTTTACCGAATTTTTGGCCATCATTTTTAAATTCACAATTTTTTTCTTATTTCTCTAATAACTTGTTTATTAAACCCTTCTGTTTCACATTAAAAAAGTTGTAAAATGGCTAAAACTTTTTCTTTCTATTATTTTTAGAAATAAGGAAAACAGCGTAACTGTTGTAATGTGGAAAAAAGCGCTTCAATGCGATGTTCGTTGTACGATTTCATCGTCCACACAAACGCGCGCATTTAATGGCATCTTACAGCGCGTAGGTACATACCGAGCAGCGACGTCAAGTGAAGGCGAATTATAAGTTGTAAATGCGGCTGATAGACACCGAATGATCGTTCTTGCAAGATCGCTGCTGCAAAATCAACTAAGACGAGCGAATCAGTAGGAGAGACCGAGAAGGTTTGTGAAAGAGGAGATACAAAGTAAATCGTAAAGCTATTTAGCAAAGTAATGTTAAGCGTTTAGTTTAATGAAACGTATTGATTTAAAGGCTATCAAATCAAATAATCAAAAACTTACTTTTACCCATTTTTTGAAACAAACATCCTAACCATTATACCCATCCCGACCCATATTATAAATGTATGTGTTGTTTGTTTATTGGTTTGTATCACGTCACAATGGAACAACTGACTGGGGTGATTTTTTGCATGGACATAGTTAAAGACCTAGAGAGTAACATTATTTACCGGCTTATTTTTTACCAGTTAACAAAAAAGTCGCTAAATAGAAACCTACCGAAAATCGATTTTCACCAACTCTGTCATAAACCAGCTGGGCGATTGCGGAAGAATGACAGCTACAATGTCACGCTCGCTCACTATTGGCTACAATGCATTGTTGCAACAAAATCGCAAAAATTCAACCAATCAGAACAATTGAGTTAGTAATAATGATTGATGCAGATTTCTTCCGTCACTGACTCTACAACAGCAAAGGCGCGCGAGCGCGTTCGGTTTCCGTCGGTCACACTTCGCCTTCGTTCGTTCTTCGCTGCTCGGTCTGGCTATGGCCTTAATTGTTCTTACGCTGCGTGTCGTTACCGTTGCACCTTAGGGTGAGATCTATAGAGCGCACTCTGCCTTTGCTTAGACTCAAGACAGAATTAAAACGAGACAGAGCTATATCTCTCACATAAATCTGTCTTTTTTAAACTCAATTTTAAGTCTGAGCGAAGTCGAAGTGCGCTCTATAGATCTCAGCCTTAGTAGATTAAGGAAATATTTCCTTTATCTAAGCGTTGCAATATTCCTTCTTTTTACTCTGTGGTTTCTGTTCAACACTAACAGTGGAATGGAACGCACATTTATTTTAATTTTGAATTTAAAACGTGCAAATCGTTTTAAAAATAACGTTCAACCTATTCTAAGAGTTATCAAACAGTAAGATTTTAATTATGCAAATTTTCAAATTGGTTCTTAGCTATTTTGTTATCGTTATCACTATAAGTATAAGCATATTATTATACCTTGAACAAACAGATAGATATGTAGGTACACTTTACTACTGAATTAAGACGGCGGGTTTCAGAGTGACAGCTACAAATCTTTTAAGAGGAGTTTAATCGCAGTGCGCGCTAAACAAACACCTCAGATACAGTACGCGGCAGAAAATAATGTACATCGACCTTTAGAAGGAGATAGCATAGCGGAGTTGTAGAGCATTGTCTCTATCGTTGAGACCGACAAAACGTCATATAGGTATGAGTGACAGAGACAATGCTCTACAAAGCCGGAATGTCATTCTAAACGCCGATGTACCTACCTGCAGTATTTTCTGTCGCGTACCTACTATAGTTTGCTTCTTAAACTATAGTACGTGACAGGTCGAGATGGCAATCAGGGTACGGGGTACCTACTTATAAGGTGAATTGTGGAGGGGGACGTCTTGTACACCCGCTCAGCGCCCGCGCTATCCTCGTATGCGGGGCGTCTCCACCCCGATTGCCATCTCGACCTGTCGCGTACTATACGTTCATTTGGAGCGTACCTGTAAGTAGTGAAATTCAAATGAAAACCAAACTTCCTATCCCTCCCGATAAAAGACGCCCTAAGCACGTCCTTAACGATCCCGACGATCAATTAATCGAGACTGACAATGCTCCCTATCTCGTAGGGCTACACAACTCAACCTTACATCGTTAGAAATCGGTGACGTTAGAAATCGGGGACCTCGTCTTCGCCGGCGAAGACGAGGTCCTCGATTTCTTCACCCGGACTTGGAGCGAGCGAAATAACAATAATATATTTCTCCATTCCGGGCTTTGCCAGCGTGGTGGACTATGGCTTAAATAGTCTTTTGTGTTACTTTTAAGTCTGAAAGGAGACCCGTGCTCAGTATTTGGCTGGCGATGATTGAGATGATGATAATGGTAATTAATATTGAATGCGATAAAAGTTAAAAATAAGATACTAGCAAAATTTTCCTTTCAAAAGAAAATAGCAATAAAGATATTCAGCGCCGAAAAATATTGTTGAAGCGTATGAAATGGACAATGTCACTACGCCGTGGGCAGGCGCAATCACTACATTACCCTAACCCCTCACGTATCTTGGTTAGTTTGTCCTTCAATTACGTCACAACTGAGCAATGGTCTGACGTGTTTTATTGCATGGGTATTTCCTCAGTGCATGAAGACCAAAGTCTTCGAACAGTGCGTGTTGCCAGTGATGGCAGCATTCATATGGATCCGAGATATGGTCGTTAACTATGGGCCTCATAAGAAAGCTCAGAGTTACTCAGCCAGCGATGGAGAGAGCTATGTGCGGAGTTTCTCTACGTGATCAAATCAGAAATGTGGAGATACGCGAGAACTAGAGTAACCGACATAGCTCAGCGGGTTGCGAAGCTGAAGTGGCAATGGGCAGGGCACATAGTTCGTAAAACCGATAGACGTTGGGATCCCAAGGTGCTGGAATGGCGACCTCGCACCGGAAGACGCAGTGTTGGAAGACCCCCCACTAGGTGGACCGACGACATCAGACGAGTCGCAGGGAGCCGCTGGGTTCAGGCGACGCAACACCGTGGCGTGTGGAAGTCCCTACAAGAGACCTATGTCCAGCAGTGGACATCTATCGGTTGATGATGATGATGATGATTTATAAAAAGATTCAAAACATAATTATTATTATTGTGCGTGCATTGCCCCTACCCGCCGAAGTCTTCACTCCAGCCATCCAAGCTCGCTGCAGAAGCCGAATAGACCATCCAGGTTGCCGAGGGTTTTCCAGACTATTTCAATAGGTACCTATTGGAAACTTCAAAAGAAGAGTGAAGGGCCACCTGTGCCTTCGGCTGTATCATCATCATGATCAACCCATCGCCGACTCACTACAGAGCACGGGTCTGCTCTCAGAGTGAGAAGGGGTTTGGTCTTAACTACCACACCGGCCAAGTGCGGATTCGCAGACTTCACACACCTTTGAGAACATTATGGAGAACTCTCAGACATGCAGGTTTCCTCATGATGTTTTCCTTCACTTCACAAAGCATTTAGTGATACTTAATAAAGTACTTAAAAGTCTTAAAACGCACATAGCTCCGAAAAGTTAGAGGTGCGTGTGCTCGGGGTCGAACCCCCGACCTTCGTTTAGGAGGCGGACGTCCTAAACTTGTGGTTAGGACGTCGTATTATGATGATAAAGTGTGATAGCCTAGTGGCTATCATAGCTTACTATTTGGTTTGATTGCAGTTAAGCGCATGTCTATTTAGTTTCAAAGTATTTGATGCTCCGCCTTATGACGCCTGACATGAGCTCGAGCATGACCAGTTATTTTTCATATTCTAAGGCTCCTGGCCTCCTAGCCTTTTTTAGGGCTCCACAACAAAACAAGAGAATTTACAGAACCCTCATAAAAGGTAAGAACAAAAATATACATATAATTTCTAATACCATGACAAGGCAGCTCAAACGTTATTTTACCTAGTTTACACTAGAAATAACCAGTTTATCATCGGATTTCAAATTATTATTTAAAAAAAATCTTCATTGTCTGCTATCACTTCGAATTGGTTTTATCTTTTATCTATATTTGAGAATCAAGCTTATTGCAATTATAAAAATTCATTACCTCTATTGATAATGAATTATTTTTAAACTTAGGTAAATACCCGATAGACAAATATAAAATTGCAATACTGCAGCTAGTCCGAGACCACTTTTAAAATGCCTAAAAGTGAAGCTTAAAATTCACTTTTAAAAGTTCTAGCTATGTTGCAGCTTCGCAACTGCATCCTTGAATTCCTTGAGATAATAATATGGTTAGGTTTTGATTTATAGTCAAGTACTAGATATATAAGCTTGATTGCCTAGTGGTTAGGACGTCCGCCTTCTTTCGGAGGTCGGGGATTCGATCCCGGGCACGCACCTCTAACTTTTCGGAGTTATGTGCGTTTTAATTAATTAATATAAAATGTCACTTGTTTTAACGGCGAAGGAAAACATCGTGAGGAAACCTGCATGCCTGAGAGTTATCCATAATGTTCTCAAAGGTGTGTGAAGTCTACCAATCCGCACATGGCCAGCGTGGTAGACTATGGCCAAAACCCTTTTCACTCTAAGAGGAGACCCGTGCTCTGTAGTGAGCCGGCAATAGGTTGATCATGATCACGATGACTAGATATTATGTTAGTGAACGAAATTGTAGTGTTGCATATTTATGGTTCCGTACTATTACGAAGCCTCCGCTGTCCGCATGTCCGTTGGTATGTCTGTCAGCGGGCTGTATCTCATGAACCGTTTCATTTCAAAAAAATTCAAAAAAGCTGCTATGAAAGTTAAAAAAAAATTAAAAGCCTACTATTAATTCTTGCACGACGCGATGGTACGGAACCCTTTTTTATCGTTGGGAAATGCATTGACGCATCCTCTCCGTAAACGAGCAGGGTATGTGGGCCTCGACGGCCGAGAGACGACCGGAATACCCACTAAATAGCATTTCCAATGTAACTTAATTTATTATTACTTTGTAATTACAATTTTGGTACATGAAAAATAAAAATAAATAAATAAATAATTCCCAACGGCGCTCCTGCGCTGCGCTGGCGCCAAGGACCTTTACGCGGAATCACTGCACGTCCGAGGCACACCAGTGCGTCTCCCGACCCTGGGTCTCAACGGGTGACAGTTTATAGGTCGCCCGGAGCTCTCGCTTTAGGCGGCAGGCGGCGATCGTGCGCGGTACGGAACCCTTAGTGTGCGAGTTCGACTCGCACTTGACCGATTTTTTGCTTATTCTATTTTATCAATGCTATCACGTGTGCAACAGATGCCCGTGATAAGTAATATTATTACAATCAGTCGCGATCAATAAGTACTATTGATACTTATACGTACCCACCTACATTGTTATAAATTTACCACTGTCATATAATTTATTGTACCTACCTACTATTTCCTTTCAATAACATAATATAATATAAGTGCATGTCACCCAGTGGCGTGCAGGTCATAGAGGCATAAAAGCACTGCATACCCTACCATTAGACATGTTCAAACTTATATGAAAGACTTTACAAAAAAAAATTAATACTTGCATAATTCATGTTAAATAATATTGTTAGTATAACATTATTTAAAAAATAATACATAAAATAATTATAATTAAATAATAATATTAATATTACACACACCTCTTCTTCAAAAACTCGCGCACGCCCGTTCAACGAGATTAATATTTATGACAAAGTTCAACTTACGATCCTAAAAGAACAATTTTTTAATTTAGCCATGCAAAAGGAAGTTATTAACAAAATTCAGACACGCAAAGTAACTCAAAAAAAACTAGTTACCATCTCTGCAAAAAATAAATATGGTGAGCGCACCAGCGCGTACATGATCCCTCGCCTAATAAATAGTTTAGATAATACTTTTAGGTCAGGACTAACCGAATTTAACTTTAAACACAAGTTAAAATCATACTTTCAAAACAAATATTAACAATTCCCATTTTTGAAAAATTAAATATAACAAATTATTATCATGTAACGCTCCCTAGTGCTAGTGCTTCTATACATAATGTATATATTATTTATGGAAGCACTATACCCAAAATCGATTAATGGACGGAATGATAAGCAACATACTAAACCTTAGTGGTTTTTTTGTTGTGTTAAAAGTATTTGTAAAATGTTCAATATTTGATAGTAAATAAAAAAAAAAAAAAAAAAAAAAAAAAAAAAAAAAACGATCACGAGCGGTCGCGATTGCGATTGCGCGGTCGACATCGGACGAAAAAGCTGAGGACCGAAATGCTTACGGCTTACAAGAAAACGTTTATATGTGTGACACAATTCACCTCGAAATCTGTTAATGTGTGCGTCAAATGACCCGTCGTTAACGGGCCCAAATAAGCAGTACTTCTGTCCAATCACAAGAGAGAAATTTGTATCAGACATATTGTTTTGAAAACCGCGCGTGATTTAAATTCGCTAGTTCATGTAAACGAATGAGTATTTTATCTATTGCTATAAAAACTATATTTATTATGATTCTCTACTTTTTCAATGTTATTAATTTATTGATATTATTTTATTTTACATAAATTTAAGTACGTTTTAAATTCTAAGAAATTATAAAGTTTGTTTGTTGATTTTGTATTTTCGCGCCGTCTCCGGCGAAGTGTGCACTGCGCGGCGCGCGCTGTCAGTTGTCAGTTTGGCACTCGAGCTTTTCAAGAAAGTTTGTTTGTTTTGATCGCGTTGTTTTTATCAAGAATAGTGTGTGAGATCTTATTAGTGTACCTAGTGATAACAGAATGATTAAATTGGTATTGTTCACTAATCAATTTAACAAGCGTTGGAAATGAGGTTATTTTATATCTCCGGTTCAGAACTTTTTCTAATCTAGGTAAGTAAGTAAGTGATAAATATAATCAATTTAGGGTTTGTTTTATATACTATACACCACAATAATCAAAATATTCTGACGTAGATTTACCGAGTCGTTTTTTTGTTTTAAGGTAGGTTTTGACTGTCGGCTGGCGAGGAAGGTTCACTGAACCTTTGTTTTTGTTATAATGCTAGTTTTGATTGTTACTTCAATTTTCAATGTACATTCAACCGATTTAGGTCAAATTGAGTGCAAATAATTTAGAATTCCATAAATTAGTATAGCCTTTCTAAAACAGAGACAAAATATTTAGGGTATATTGACCCCTAAGCAACTAACTACTCCTTATAATGAACAATCTGATTTTATTTTTTTAAATGAACTATTGTGTTTACTTAAGGACTTGTACCTATATTTACCTATTAATTTAACTACCTAATTTTTAGGGTTCCGTACCTTAAAAGGAAAAACTTAACCCTTATAGGATCACTTTGTTGTCTGTCTGTCTGTCAAGAAACCTACAGGGTACTTCCCGTTGACCTAGAATCATGAAATTTGGTAGGTAGGTGGGTCTTATAGCTGGTACCTATTAGGGGAAAAATCTGAAAACCGTGAATTTGTGGTTACATCACACAAAAATTAAATTGTGGTCATAAACTAAATAATTAGTATTTTCAATTATCAAAGTAAGATAACTATATCAAGTGGGGTATTATATAAAAGGGCTTCACCTGTGCATTCTCAAACAGATTTTAATTTATTTTTATGCATCATAGTTTTTGAATTATCGTGCAAAATGTCGAAAAATTGTGACTGCAGTACGGAACCCTCATTGCGCGAGCCTGACTCGCACTTGGCCGCTTTTTAGGGTTTATTAATGTCACTCTGCTGTCTTTCTGTCCGTCTGTTATGGGTCTCTAGCTCCTAGACGAAATGAGTTACAATCCTGAAATTTTGGTATTTGGTGTAAAATGTTTAAAATTTTTTTTAAGCTTTTAGCCTGCCATAACTAATGCCTACCCTAGCTTCAAACCTTGTGACCGCCACTGATGTCACCTAACCTACTTCATGTTGTCGTCTGGCGATCGTTTCCTTGATAAGATTAATAATTTTTTTTACCCGACTAAGGCAAAGCCAAAATGAAGGGTTATGATTTTAGCAGTCAATCGATTCGTTATTATGGTCCGGGTGACATAGGCTACATTTAGAATAGAATAGAATAGAATGTTTTTTATTCATGTAAACTTTTTACAAGTGCTTATGAATAGTCCGGTAGTTTTAATTTACCACTGGTTCGGAATGCCGTTCCTATTTGATACGGATTAAATTGATCCGACAGATGTTAGGTGGGTACATCTAAAAAAAATTAGCAAAAAAAACCGACTTCAATATGCAAACACTAAAAAGTAAAAAATAATTTATTACCGAATATATTATGTATACAAGAGTTCATATAGTTCCATAATAATACTTTTTGGTGCCGGCCGGTGCCGCGTTGTGCGGTGCGGTGCGGCGAATCGTCTAGACTTCATATTATTTTTATGGGACTCTACAATGGCACCGACCCCAAAAATATTATTATGGAACTATATTAACTCTTGTCTGTATCCATAATATATTCGGTAATAAATTAAATTATTGTTTAATTTTTAGTGTTTGTGTATTGAAGTCGGTTTTTGTTTTTTTTTTTGCAAAAAAAAATATTTTACAATTTTTAGTTGCTCCATGGACCATGGTATTAAAATACGCTATGCCTGGTTAAAAATCTACTGTTAACTAAGCTATTACACTGATCGCGAGCAATTTACTCTTATTCGTTGAGGAGTTCCATTATCTATCTTCGAAGATGTTCATCAGATCTTCACCAATTTGAAATGGGTACACCATCTTCCAGGCCTCTTCGAGTAATCGGGGAATATACATTAAAAAAAAGATTCCGACGAATTGATAACCTCCTCCTTTTTTGAAGTCGGTTAAAAAAGTGGGGGACCCCAAAAAAAATTTTATTTGATGAAAGAAAATAGATCTCTTGCTTGGACTTCCGCTGTCAACAAGTCGCGGTCTTATGCGTGTGGATCCAGCGGCTTCCTGCGAGTTCTTTGATGTCGTCTGTCCAGCTAATAGGGGGTCTTCCAACGCTACGTTTTCGCACTGAGACGCTGCATTCAAACACCTTATAAGACCCCACCTAATGCGGCAATGCCTATCGGTTCTTCAAGCTACATTACGCGGCAGAAAATAATGTACCAGCCTTTAGAATGACATTTCGACTTTGTAGAGTGTTGTCTCTGTCACTTAATAATGACGTTTCGTCGGTCTCGACCACAGACACCATGCACTACAAATCCGTTATCTTCTTCTAAAGGCCGACGTACATTATATTCTACCCCGTTATGTATGTAAGTTATTCTGGTTCTCCTACGAATTTCCTCATTTCTGATTTGATCACGTAGGTCCTCCTGGATGGATAGTAATCATCTACTAACTGATAAGTGACGTCATAATATCACCTACCCGACTAGCTCAATAAAGATTAAGATAAATAATATGATTGATATAAGATGCTGTATGCTAATACGTATCCTGCTTGTTATGTAAAATATCGTAGATGACAGATTGATAATGTTTTACATTTTACTTTTGTAAAGCATCACGTCAAGATAAACCTGACCGACTTTTTAGAAGCTCAATTGGCACCGATTCCGTTGTCTTTCTCCTAAACTAAATTTAGAGTACCTATCTGTATCCTTTTTTTTTAACAATGCTAAACAGGTACAGAGCATGAACTTTACATTTAAGGTGACGCAGGACGCTCGACCGAAATTGGCAGCACACGTGGGTAACATGTTTGCTTTTCACTTGACATTGTATGAGAAAGTTGAGAGGCACGATGATTTTCACCGAAATCAAGCGCGGAAAGGGTTTAGGTAAAGTATTTTTGAGAAAAACTACTGAATTTATGTTTGCAAAGTAAAGTTATTTCAACTAATGAATAAATAAACTACGTCTAATGATAAATTGTTTTAGAATTTTCATATCCCTAATCTTATTTATTTACGCCCAAAGTTGTCATTAATTTAGTGTTAAAATAGGAATCTTTTGGGCCTCGTAACTTTTAAATCAATATTTTTTTCAATGTTTTATATATCAATAAACCTAGATAATGACGAGATAAATCGATATAATTCTTAGTTTTGTGCGTACAATATCGACTATTGTTGTAATTTCCCTCCTACATTTGTATGAAGAAAGCACTGAACTGAGTCCCCTTAAAGACTCTAAATTTTAGTGCACGCTATAAATTTAAACAGTAGGCTCGCGACTGTGCGCTAAAATCACGGGTTTTACTTACCATCTAAAAATTAAATTTAAAACTGTCAAACTGCGTCTGTCCTTTTCATATTACATTAATAAGAAGAGAATACGAATACTCTAAAATTTGGTTGTGCTCAGAATCAGTACCGAGCACTTGGGGCTTAGTTTCTCTAATCCGTGCTTGGGGCCAATGCGTCTCTTTAAAGCTACGCCTAGTCTTACCTATCATAAAGTTTTGTAGAGCCTATATACAGGTTGTAACCAGAACGCAAGCAAAAACTTAGCGTTATTGTTGTACCTACTACCTAAACACAATCCAATACCAATTGCCTCATTTTGTAGTTTTAGTGATTTAGCCTAGTGCTTAATACGTCCGCCTTCTTTTACGGAAGTCGGGGGTTCAATCCCGGGCACGCACCACTAACTTTTCGGAGTTAATAATTATGTGCGTTTTTAAAAAACAATTAAATTTCGCTTGCTAGGAAAACATCGTGAGGAAGCGTCTGAGAGTTCTTCATATTCTCGAAGGTGTGTGAAGTCTACCAATCAGCAAGTTGCCAGCGAGGCAGACTATGACCTAAACCCTTCTCACACTGTCGACACTGAGAGAAGACCCGTGCTCAGTACCTAGTGGGCCGGTAATGGGTTGATCATGATGATGATAAAGAAACAAAAAAAAAAAAAAATGTACTAGTTCTAGATTTCTGGCCATTTGTCCACGTATAGTAGTTCACTTTGTCCACGTACTATCAGTCATGTTTTATTGCCAAACAATAGAATTTTCACTTGTCGGTAAGATACAATTACTTATTGTTTTTTATAACCCGTTTATGACCTTCTAATTCTAATGTACCTATCTACGTAATATTTCTGATTGTTATCTATATTTTTTGTCAAAACCACAGCACACGTGATGGAAACGTGTCAAACGCCTTCTCCTGACTGGATAACGGCCACAGAGCCAATTCACATGTGACGGAGATTAGCCAACTTGCTGCCGTAGTCGTCAACCGACGTCAATAGACGTCCACTGCTGGACATAGAATAGAATACCTATATTTAAGTGCTTTTGAATCGTCAACTAGTTTAACTTACCATTGGTTCGGAATGTCGTTCCTACCGAGAAGAACCAGCAAGAAACTCGGCGGTTGCTCTATTCAAGTTTACGTAGGTACTAGGTAGGTATCTAATTTCACACGCCACGGTCTTGCTCTGGCCTGGATGCAGGCTCCCTGCGACTCGTTTAATGTCGTCTGTTTTTTTCTAGGTGTAAATCTTAAGATACCCAATCAGATTATGTGGGATTTCTACCCACTAAAACCCCCCTCGGTTGCCCTCCTCAGCACGTTTTGAGAGGCTCCGGAAACTCTGAGGAACGTACGCCGGTGCCTCTCTCGCGAAACGCTCGTGGGGCTCTTCCTGGAAACAGTACTCCTCTGCTCTCATGCACCTGCATGTAGGCACAGCAGCTTGTGACTACATGTGTGACGTTTCGTATATCGTATCCGTATATACCTACGCGACCGGGACTCAAACAAGGGACTGCGCAACCGAATAAGCTAGCGTCTAGAGTCTAGAATAACTCGAACTACGATTCAAGTTATAAATCAATTATAAGTGACAGAATAATAACATAATAAGTAATGTTATAATAAATTATTCATAGATCGTGTTGTAAGGGCCGGACACAGCGAGGAAGTCATCTAGCTCCACTCTCTTATATTATGTGCATATTTGAAGGGCACGTGGGCCTAGGGTTGCCAAGTTTAATTTTTTTAATAATGCTATGGAATAGTCAAATTATGTGCAAAGAAGTAAGAAAGAATCTATTAGTGCCAGATCAAATGCAAGAGTTGTAATATGAATTATACAGTGCGACAGGGCTATCTTGGCGCGTGGCGAAAATCGTGAAGTATCCCCTTTGTTCTTGTTTGAATATTTCTATGCCTTTGTTCGTCCTTTGTGTGCTCTTTGTTCTCCAACAGCGTCTGTCCCTGTCAATGTCATTCAAGTGCCAAGTGAGCCTTGTCGCACTGTATTCTTACTTATTTTTAAAAGAGAGTGAGACCGATAACTAAACATAGGATTTAACACCTCTAGAACTTGCGGTTTTTCATTAAATCTAAGCTTAAGTCACACAATGATTCTAGGTTATTATGCAATTTACCTACATACCTATAATTGTGAAACTAATTAAAATATCAGCAAGTTTTAAATCACAATTTTTAATTTTTAAGTGGTTATTTAATACTAGGATAATTATCATTAATTTACATTGTGTGTAAATTGATGGTTCAGGATCTGGCATTTCTCCTTTGCGATTCCCCGCTTATCCCTCGCCTTAGGTAGGCAACCCTAGAGGGTGTATTAATTGACACTTCCTCGTGAAGGGTCGGTATCACTTATACCACGGTGTCTGTTAACAAAGCGCTTACGTTTATTATTTCCTCTTTCTCTAGGAATGGACATGTTAAACTGCAATTACCTAATCGAGGTTATTGTACGACTCGCGTTACTTAAGAAATATGACACATTTTAAGCTTGAAACACACTAAAGTCTAACAGCCGCACTACGACTCGCTTAATCGTTTACTTAACGCATTAATTAGTATGGTTTAGGGATGCCTTAAGTAACTATTAAGCTACTCTGAGTGCGGCTGTTAGAGACTCTAGGCTCTAACATTTCGAAGTTATGTGCGTTAAGCAATAATTATCACTTGTTTTAACGGTAAAGGAAAACGTTGTGAGGAAACCTGCATCCCTGAGAGTTCTTTATAATGTTCTCAGAGGTAGGTACTATGTGTTTACCAATCCGCACTTGGCCAGCTTGGTAGAACAAGTTATGGGCCTTCTCATTTTGAGAGGTGACTGGTGCTCAGTAGTGGGCTGGCGATGGGTTGCGATGTTGATTGATGATGATGTGTATTAGGCGTTGTCCGTGCGTTGCACGCCACAGTCAGGCTAATTTTGAAGCTTCATAGAACACGATTTTTCTTTGGAGCGACCTAGGGCGTAGTAATAATAATAAAGGTCGTTGGTTGGGGATTTTTTGTATATCTTGTATATTTGTCAGCATTGATATAACATATCTTGTGATAGACGTAATCTGACACGCGCCAAGAGCTATACTAAGATAACAAAACTACTTCTTCGGGAAAAATCTTTTCTTTCTTATCATTTGGTGCTATTATTTCTTCTGAAGAAGCCTTATTTTTCTTTTTATTCGCTGACAAGTTAGCACTTGATTGCGATCTCACCCGGCAGTTAGTGATAAGGCAGTCTAAGATGAAACCATTGGATAATACAGCCTAAGATATTATAAGCAGTCTCACCTACCGGCAGCCTACACCACCAAATTATTAATTTAATATGAAGATTGTATGAGATAGGTGCCTTCTGAAGATTAAAAGTGAGAGTCGAAAACTGTTGATTTAGCGCCTCGAATTATTGATCAATGTTATTTAATAAAGAATCGCTAAAGTGCTAGTCGGACTCACACACGAAGGATTCCGTACCATCGTACAAAAATAACACTTTTTTAGGGTTCCGTGCCTGAAAAAGAAAAAAGGAATCCTTATAGGATCACTCCGTTGTCTGTCTGTCGTGTCTGTCAAGAAACCTACAGGGTACTTTCCGTTGACCAAAATCATGAAATTAAGCAGATAGGTACCTAAGTATTATAGCAGACATTAAGGGAAAAATCCGAAACCCTGAATTTGTGATCACACAAACAAATTTTTTTAGTCATGAACTAATAATTAGTATTTTCAATGCATACCTACCTAATAGTTTTTGATTAATCGTGCAAAATGTTGAAAAAATACGACTGTAATACGGAACCGTCGGTGCCCGAGTCTGACTCGCACTTGGCCGGTTTTTATTTATTTAATAGTACCTACTACCTAATCAATTTTTCACGGTTTACAATGACTACTGTAGTTATCTTCCTGAACTAGGATTTTTATAGAAGCTTCATCTCAAGTGTATAGATAGGTATATTTAGATTATCTTGTCCGAGATGTAAGATGATTTATGTCAGATATTTGTCTCAACTTGGAAGGGATTGATAAGCCAGTTTTGTTAACGTTTACAGATATTATGTAAACAAAATATTGATTCGTGGATCAAGTTCATAGATACGTAATATTTTTTTTATTTTTTTATTCAGATACAAGTTAACCCTTGACTGCAATCTCACCTGGTGGTAAGTGATGATGCAGTATAAGATGGTAGCGGGCTAACCTGGAAGGGGTATGGCAGTAATGTAAGCGAACTTCAGACCAAGAGGAATCAAATGCTATGTTTTTTTTTTTTTTATTCTGATACAAGTCAGCCCCTGACCGCAATCTCACCTGGTGGTAAGTGATGATGCAGTCCAAGATGATAGCGGGCTAACCTGGAAGGGGTATGGCAGTTTTTATTAAACCCATACCCCTTTGGTTTCTACACGGCATCGTACCGGAACGCTAAATCGCTTGGCGGCACGGCTTTGCCGGTAGGGTGGTAACTAGCCACGGCCGAAGCCTCCCACCAGACCAGAAATTTAGAAATTATAAAATTCCAAACCCCTGCCAGGAATCGAACCCGGGACCTCCCACTATTAAGACCACAGCGGTCACCACTGCGCCAGGGAGGTCGTCAAAATGTGCATGCCTTTCAGCCCGATCCGTCCAGTAGTTTCAGCTGTGCGTTGATAGATCAGTCAGTCAGACAGTCAGTCACCTTTTCCTTTTATATATTTAGACTAGATTTTCCGGGATAAAAAGTAGCCTGTGTGTGTGCCAGGCCTAAATAATTTATGTCCATTTCTCAGCCAAATCCGTCCATTAGTCTTTGCGAGACAAAGTTACTTAGATTACAACATGGGGTTATTCAAAGGGCGGACCAACAAATTCCTAAAAGGCCGGCAACGCATCGGCGGTTCCTCTGGTGCTGCAAATGTTCATGGGCGGCGGTAATCACTTAACATCAGGTGACCCGCCTACTCGTTCGCACGCTATATCTATTAAAAAAAAAAGTAACACACACACACAATGCAATTAATCAATATTGAATATCACTGTAACATCGATGTATCACTTGCTTCAACGGTGAAGGAAACCGTCGTGAGGAAACCTGCATGCTGGAGAGTTCTCCATAATGTTCTCAAAGGTGTATGAAGTCTGGCAAATCCTTCTCATTCCATGAGAAGACCCGTGGGCACTGATATTAAACCTAATATTGTAATATTCTCACACAACTGGTGTTCTCCATTATGCTTCTTCTTCCTTTCTTTCAAAATTTAGCATGCAGATAGATAATATTATGACGTAGGCATCCGCTAAGAAAGGATTTTTGAAAATTCAATCCCTAAGGGGGTGAAATAGGGGTTTGAAATGTGTGTAGTCCACGCGGACAATGTCCCGAGCATAAGCTAGTCTTCTTTTAAAATTAAAAATATTACAATAAAACTTAAATCTAACCTTTTAATCACGTCCACCGGTTAGTAACTATGCCAGGCAGGGCTTGTACCTATGCCAGGCAGGGCTTGTACCTATGCCAGGCAGGGCTTGAAAGTAATCTTGCACATGTTTTTTTTTAAGAATATTAGCCATGTTAAATGACTAATATTCCCCTTTCCTCTCCAACTAAGCGTAAAGCTTGTGCTAGGAGTAGGTACGACAATAGTGCAACGGGCGGGGTTTGAACCGTCGACCTTTCGGTTTTCAGTCCACTCCTTTACCCGTTGAGCGATTGAGGCTCTAAACATTGTGTGTGATTAGAAAGTAGAAAGCTCACAGTGCACTTAGTGCATGCTGGATTAAGCTCTATTGGTCTGACTCTAATAACCCCTTATTACGGACAGAGGTGCCGATGGAATACTTTGAAAATCCTACAAACAATAGGCCATACCTATGTTGAGTACCTATAATTTTATTGAACTAACTGCTCCGGCGAACTTCGTTCCGCCTAACAGTGGATTAAATTTTTTTAAATGTTTCTCTTCGTAAGAACCATCCTCGTACTTCAAGGAATATTATAGGTAAAAAAGAATTAGCGAAATCGGTTCAGCTGTTCTCGAGATTTGCGATGACCAACACATTTTAGTGATTCATTTTCATATTATAGAGATAGAAAATGTTCTGAAAGATTTTCTTTCATTAAGAGGTTCCTCTAGCGAGCGATAAATGTGAAAGTGTGGATGATTGGATGTTTGTTGCTCAATCACGCAAAAACGGGTGAACGGATTTGGATCAAATTTGGAATGGAGATAGATTATACCCTGGATTAACACATAGGCTACTTTTTATCCCGGAAAATCAAAGATTTTTTTCTGTGTTTTTATAAATTGTATCTTATCAGTTAGTTAGTGCATATATTTATTTAAGAATTGTTGTGTACACATATTTAGGGTTACCGCTTAGATCTTAATCTATTGTTTTTTTATTTTTATTTGGACCATTTATAGCTGAAACCTGTTTTGTGTGCCTTTATAATAAAATAAAATAAAATAAAAGAGTTCCGGCGGGATTTTGAAATACGTAAATCCACGCGGATGAAGTCGCGGGCATCAGCTAGTATACTTATAAAAGAAAACGGTGACTAACTGACTAATCTATCAACGCACTGCTGAAACTACTGGACGGATCGGGCTGAAATTTGGCATTCAGATAGCTATTATGACGTAGACATCCGCTAAGAAAGGATTTTTGAAAATTTAGCCCTTAAGGGGGTAAAATTGTGTAGTCCACGCGGACGAAGTCGCGGGAATAAGCTAGTGTACAATAAACTATCTTCATCGCATCAAATCTCAATGGGTGTAATTTTTGTGTCTAGTACGTTGACAGGTCAATTTAAACAAATTGCATCTGGGCATATCTGGGTATATAGCATAGGTAGGTACTCAGCTTCCCTGAGTGATTTTTATTAGGAAATTAGGTGACCTGCGCGAAACACTCGTGGACATACAGTCTTAGCGAATGACGAATAAAAAATAACCTTTGCGCTAAAGATGGGCGTTATTGGCTATTTCTGGCAACGGTTAATCAACAGTTATTTAGTTTCAATACCAATATTGATAACCGTTGCCGAATATCGGTATCAGAGTTGTGTTTCAACTAATTTAATATGCGCAACGCGCAGCGGTTTCCGTAGTAGTAACTAAGCTAGCTGCCGTATCAATACCGTCTGTATAGCTAGCGCGCGCATATTCACTAAAATAAAACCAATTTTACTTTCATGAATATCGTGAAGTAATCACAACCTTAAGTTCATAGCAGCAAAGTTTAATTATAATGATCATTGACATAGGTCAAACTATAGTGGCTGCACGAATAGTTTGACACAATCCAGTTAACCAAAAACATTTCACGAAGATTGATAAACCAAAGAGGACCTTATCTCTATTACTCTAGGCTAACTGTATTAAAATTGATAGATCAAAGTGTAATGGACAAGTACTTGTACAGTTAAGCCTTAGCTTAATAGAGATAAGGTCGGCTTTGGTTTATCGAGTTCTTAGTTACTAAGCCGGTAGCCAATAACCGCTCCTTCTCAGCTTTCAGTGAAAAAAAGAAAGAAAAGGCATAATTATTGCGTTTCTAGTTACCAAAAAACCAAACAATGCATTGTCAGTTGCCAGTTGGCAGCGTTGCGTTGTCAGGTGGTTCGTCATAGATGTTAGCTGATAACCGTTGTTAGCTACGACAATAACGCTACGGTACGCTATAGGCACGGCAGCGGTTTTCAGTTAAGTTAAGCTATAGCGGACACATGTCTACTTTGCGCGCGATTGATGTAAAACTAAACGAAAATTAGTCAGCAAATTTTTTTTTAAACGTAATATCATGTAGTGATAAGTAAAAAAATAAAGCTTTAAAACTCCATGGCTAACTAAATACTTGGTAGGTAATTAATACACTTGGTCAAAGATGGTGGCTTCAAAACAGCTGGCAACATAATATCATGAATAGATTGAGTACACTGTCGCATTAGGACTCCCCTGTAAGGACAGTGCACGTTATGGTATAATAATAAAATAAAAACAATGTTATTACCTACCAGGGGTTCGACGAAGACAGAGCACTCGTGCGGTAAGGGAGCGATCCGAGACGGCCCCAGTAATACCGGGACCTAGATAAGGCAAAGTTGTTATGGCCGTCATTTACCACGAGATCTAAAGCGTCGGAGTACTGTCTCTCCTTATATTACACTAGTTTATGCTCGCGACTTCGTCCGCGTGGACTACACTTTCAACCCTTTATTCAGTCCCTTAGGGGTTGAATTTTCTGAAATCCTTTCTTAGCGGATGCCTATGTCATAATAGCTATCTGCATGCCAAATTTCAGCCCGATCCGTCCAGGAGTTTGAGCTGTGCGTTGAAGGATCAGTCAGTCAATCCTTTTATATATTTAAGACTTCGTCCGCGTGGACTACACAAATTTCAAACCCATATTTCCCTCCCTTAGGTGTTGAATTTTCAAAAATCCTTTCTTAGCGGATGCCTATGTCACTATAGCTATCTGCATGCCAAATTTCAGCCCGATCCGTCCAGGAGTTTAAGCTGTGCGTTGATAGATCAGTCAGTCAGTCAATCCTTTATATATATTTAGATTGTTTTCCATTGTTGGTGGGCGTGTGTGTCGGTCGCAAGTTATCACAGGAACTACACGAGCGGCTGGCGGGTGCAGTATCGAATGTGCCTCGTGCGAGGTGTGAACTACTCGTACTAAATATATTAAAAAAATAAAATATGTATAAAAACTTGGAGACCGACCACCCCGCTTCAGTTGTTTTTCGAATTCACAACCGTGCACATAAATTATTTTAGAATTTTATTTTCAAATAAATACAACTAAATTAGGACAATATTTATTACGCCATTAAAAATAATTTATTGAGCTAAGATAAAAAATAATAATATAATAATTTGGAAATATGTGGGTGATTGCAGTGATTTTCTTTGCCGCCATATCTGGTAAGTGCAATCATACCCTTCTTATAAATAAATGCGAAAGTGTGTTTGTTTGTTTGTTGGTTTGTCCTTCAATCACGTCGTAACGGTGCAACAGATTGATTGATTTTTTGCATGGGTATAGATAAATACCTGGAGAGTGACATAGGCTACTTTTATCCCGGAAAATCAAAGAGTTTCCACGGGATTTTTAAAAACCTAATTCCGCGCGGACGAAGTCGCGGGCATCAGCTAGTAATTCATAATTTTAGGCAGGCGATCTACTGAAGCTACTACTAAGCTGTGATAGCCTAGTGGTTAGGACGTCCGCCTTCCAATCGGAGGTCATGGGCTCGATCCCGGGCACGCACCCCTAACTTTTCGGAGTTATGTGCGTTTTAAGTACCTAATTCAATATCACTTGCTTTAACGGTGAAGGAAAACATCGTGAGGAAACCTGCATGCCTGAGAGTTCTCCATAATGTTCTCAAAGGTGTGTGAAGTCTACCAATCCGCACATGGCCAGCGTGGTAGACTATGGCCAAAACCCTTCTCACTGTGAGAGGAGACAAATGCTTTGTAGTGAGCCGGCGGCGATGGGTTGATCATGATGATGATGATCTACTGAAAGCTTCAGCAGCCCACTTGTATACTTATTTACATATTGTAACATTTTGTTTAAAAAAGAGAGCAACTACTGAGTTACTTGCCGGCTCTTTTCAGTAGAATCTGCTTTCCGAACCGGTGGTAGAGTCTTGACATTATCATGATAGCGTATGATATGATACATAAAATAAATAAATAAATTCATTTCATTTCAATTCTTCTAAAATACCTATATACTAGGTACGCGGCAGAAAGTAATGTACATCGGCTTTTAGAATAACAGTTCGGCTTTGTAGAGCGTTGTCTCTGTCACTCATACCTATGCCATTTTGTTGGCCACAACGACGACGCAATGCTCTACAAATCCGCTATCTCCTTCTAAAGGTCGATGTACATTACTTTCCGCCGCGTACTGTGCCTACCGTGAGTTTTGTTTCTGCTCTATGGTTGTGACTGACGGACTGACAACGGCTTGCGACAACGCACAGCCTTGACTGGTGGTTCTAGACACACGAAATCATCATAAAATATATTTTATTTAAATAAAACATAAATCTGGTTTAAATTTTAAATAAGTAATAATATTATAAAACATAAATTATATTAACATTTCGAATAATTTTTTTTTTACAAATAGTTTTACGATGGTTCGTTAATAGTAAGACGAATTCCACGGATAGCGCACTCTTGTAGCATTTCTATACGATAAGAAACATGTTTCACAGTTAAACTAAATAATAAACCTAATAACCTAAACTAAATTTAATTTATTTAATGACAAATATATATTTTTATATGTAAGTAGTAAGTACATATTATATTTATATAGTATATATTATGTTTAGATTGTATGTATTGTATATGTACCTATGTATGTATTTTAGCGTTTAAACTACCGTGAGTGATTTCCATTCTAAATAATACGTGTTTACTCACGTGAGTAAAGTTAGTAAAGGGGGGGGGGGGGGGGGGGGTCTTACAGTTCTATAAAGTATGGGTTGCCTAGAAGCAATTTATTAACGAGAAGAGATCACTTTGGTGATAAGGTCGTCCTTTTTAGGGTTCCGTACCTCAAAAGGAAAAACGGAACTCTTATAGGATCACTTTGTTGTCTGTCTGTCTGTCCGTCTGTCTGTCAAGAAACCTACAGGATACTTTACGTTGACCTAGAATCATGAAATTTGGCAGGTAGGTAGATCTTATAGCTGACATTTGGGGAAAAATCTGAAAACCGTGAATATAGGGTTAGATCACACAAAAAAAATTCTGGTCATGAACTAATGATTGGTATTTTCAACTTTCGAAGTGAGTGACTATATCAAGTGGGGTATCATATGAAAGGTCTTCACCTGTACATTCTAAAACAGACTTTTATTTATTTTTATGCATCATAGTTTTTGAATTATCGTGCAAAATGTCGAAAAAATACGACTGTAGTACGGAACCCTCATTGCGCGAGCCTGACTCGCACTTGGCCGGTTTTTTTTTTAAAGTATATCCTGTATTTTTATTCTTTGTCATAGTATTAAGCAATAAAGATATGTAAATTAAATTAAATTTAGTTATAACTAGCTTATGCACGCGACCTCGTCCGCGTGGACTACACAAATTTTAAACCCCTATTTCACTCCCTTGAATTTTCAAAAATTCTTTCTTAGCGGATGCCTGCGTCATAATAGCTATCTGCATGCCAAATTTGCATGCAAACATGCAAGCCCGATCCGTCCAGTAGTTTGGGCTGTGCGTTGATAGATCAGTCAGTCAGTCATCACCTTTTCCTTTTATATATTTAGATATAACGATAAATACCTACCGTAGATAGGTATTTATCGTTTCAAATCCCACCCGTTGCACTATTGTCGTACCTACTCCTAAAACAAGCTGTGCGCTTAATTGGAGGGGAAAGGGAATATTAGTCAGCAATTAACTTGACTAATATTCTTTAAAAAAAAGTTATTATAATAGTAAAGGGTTCACGAATATCGCCATAATATTTCCGTGTGAGCCTTGCACTCACTGGCGGATTATCCCTAAGGCAAACTAGGCACGTGCCTAGGGGCGCGAGATTACGAAGGGGCGCGAGCGATCATGTAGAGTTGGGCTTCTATGCAAAATCTTGGAGTGACCGCCTCCGCCAGCCTTGCAATTATAGTATGTGACAGGTCGAGATGGCAATCGAGCAGGAAACGCCCACACAGCCCTCGCGCTAACCCGGTGGGGGTGAACGTGGGTAACGTGCGTGTGGGCTGGGCGTCCCCCTGCCTCATACCCCGATTGCCATCTCAACATGTCGCGGACTGTACACGATTCATCGTTCTTTCGAAGTTAGTTAGTTATCCTACTTCCTACTATAATATTATAAATGTGAAAGTGTGGATGTTTGGATGTTTGTATGTTTAGATGTTTGTTACTCAATCACGCAAAAACGGCGGAACGGATTTGGATGTTTGGAATGGAGATAGATTATATCCTGGATTAACATATAGGCTACTTTTTATCCCATAAAATCAAAGAATTCCCGCGGGATTTTTAAAAACCCAATTCCACGCGGACGAAGTCGCGGGCATCAGCTAGTTTTTTTAATATATGGCTGCTAGAGGGGTGCCTATGAGATGCTTACTTAGGGCGCTCTCGACATATGCGCCTCTGCTTGCACTAGACCTCGGGATTGTAAGCCCATAGAGCTGTGTAACCTATTGTGGTGACAGACGATCTATTCAACAAGTCTTTTTTAATGCGAACACAAAGAATCGAACTAATCCGACCTATATTGTATGAACACAATATCGTGTGCAGGACTACATCTGTATTATATAAAACTAGCTTATACTCGCGACTTCGTCCGCGTGGACTACATAAATTTAAAAAGGGTTGAATTTCGAAAAATTTACAAACACACCCTCCAAATTTTATGTCTCTAGGAGCAGTGGTTTATAGACTGTGCGTTGATATATGCGTGCGTGCGTAATATTATTCAAAAAATGTTTTAAAAGGGCTGAGTAGGTACAATAATTTTCTGTGTATAAAAAAGGCTTTACCATTAAAGTTCCGATTTGCCGTTGTCTCCGTATTTCAATGAAAAGAGACCCAGTGTTTCAGTTTCGATTGTATTCTTTCACGCTTCGTTCACTGGCGCTTTCAGTGCCTGCTTATCTTTTTTGTTGGTAAAATTAACTTCAATATACATTTCATTTTATTGTTTTCAGCAGACTCCAATAAGAGGTTCGATCAACTCGACATTTCTTTATGTATAGCTATTTCAAAGACCTAAAGCCAAAGTAGCTCAACGGGTAACCGAGTGGACTGAAAACCGAAAGGTCGACGGTTCAAGCCCCGCCCGTTGCACTATTGTCGTACCTACTCCCAGCACAAGCTTGACGCTTAGTTGGAGAGGATAGGGGATTTAACAATGGCTAATATTCTTTAAAAAAAACGATATTTTTTTATGGAATTATGAAGTAGGCACTCGGTAAGTCAGGGCCTTTATAAATTTACCCTTTTCAAATATAATTATGACCATAAAACCAAATAGGTCAACGTTTTTTTTTTTATTATTAACTTGACGCTTAAGAATATATGTTGGCACCATTGCATATCACACAATAATAAGCCCTAACTTCCAAGGAATAAAGCAAACAAAGCAATGGTGCCAATATTATATTCTCACGCGTCAAGTTACGGTGACCGGACAATACATTTTTTGACTCTCATTTTGCGTCGTCAGGCATATATATTTTTTATTTTTATTAAATAAATTAACAAACTAGGTAACTAAGCGTATATCCACACTAAAGCGACAGTTACTATCTAAGCCCAAACATTTGCAAAACGGCCACAAAAATTCCATTAGACTTTGGTTTTTAACAAATCTATGCGTTTACACTACTTATCGGATGAATTTAAGTAAGTTGATGCGTTCATCAAATATTATGAATGTTATCTACAGTACATAGATAATAAGTACCTACCCACCGTACGGGGCAGAAAGTAATATACATCGGGCTTTAGAATGAGAAATTTCGGCTTTGTAGAGCGTTATCTCTGTCACTCGTACCTATATGACGTTTAGTCGGTCTCAATGACAGGGACAACGCTCTACAAATCTGCTATCTCCTTCGAAATGTCGATGTACATTACTTTCTGCCGCGACCTGTACTTCGTGGGATAAAATAAACCTTAAAGATTTTTTACACCGACTTTTATAGACTGGTAGCCAAACCAATACCACCATGTTTTGAAGCATGAACGTAGGTGTGGTTTTACTCAAAGGTGCGCCAATATAATCTTATATCACGTAGAGAAACTCTAAATATTAATAACTAGCCCAATGCCCGCGACTTCGTCTGCTTGAAATTAGGCTTTTTAAAAATCCCGTGGGAACTCTTTGATATTGACTCTATCATCTACACCCATGCAAAAAATCACGTCAATCCGTTGCACCGTTGCGACGTGATTGAAGGACAAACCAACAAACAAACACACTTTCTCATTTATAATCAGAGGGTACTGATAATAGAGACTATTTCCGTAAAATCTCGGATTTATAATTTGCTGATCTACTCAATCTATTCGATATGATCTCACAATACATTTGATTCCACCTAGAAACAAGAACTTAGCAACTAACCAATACCCACAGAATATAGATGTTCATCAAAACAAGACTTGGTGTATCGCATTGATTGGATCAGATTTGTAATCTTTCTGCTATAGATTCCACTCTAGATTTATTTATCACTGACAGTCGATAGCTTGCACTTGACTACCTGATGGTGGCAACAGATTACCTACCTATGCAGTCTTAAGGTGACGCAGGACGCTCGACCGAAATTGGCAGCGCACGTGGGTAACATGTTTGCTTTTCACTTGACATTGTATGAGAAAGTTGAGAGGCACGATGATTTTCACCGAAATCAAGCGCGTGAAAAGGGTTTAGGTAAAGTATTTTTGAGAAAAAACTGCTGAATTTATGTTTGCAAAGTAAAGTTATTTCAACTAAAGAATAAATAAACTACGTCTAATGATAAATTGTTAAAGAATTTTCATATCCCTAATCTTATTTATTTACGCCCAAAGTTGTCATTAATTTAGTGTTAAAAAAGGAATCTTTTGGGCCTCGTAACTTTTAAATCAATATTTTTTTCAATGTTTTATATATCAATAAACCTAGATAATGACGAGATAAATCGATATAATTCTTAGTTTTGTGCGTACAATATCGACTATTGTTGTAATTTCCCTCCTACATTTGTATGAAGAAAGCACTGAACTGAGTCCCCTTAAGTGAAATGAAATAAAGAACCTAAAACTATAGTAGCTATACACTTACCTAACTATTTGCTCATTTTCATTACGGAAACTTACCTACTTGACCCTCTCCCTGAGAGACAAAATCCGTAACTAGGAAATCCGTCGGAGAACCCAAGTGACTGACATAGCCCAACGAATTATTCAACTTGGGAACAAAGGTACCCAAGTTGAATAATTATTTTAGTTTGAGTTGGACAAGAAATAAAATGAAAATGAAATACCAAGTATTTCATTTCTATTTCGGAATTAAGAACTAGAGGGAGACCAGATTATTTCTACGACTTACTTATAATAAATGGCATCGTACCGAACCGAAACGCTTAACTGCTTAACATCATAAGATTCCTATCAATTAACTAAAAAAACTTAATATTTTAATAAATATTTCTTGCTGGTATGTTCATAAAAACTAATTAATACCTTTAAGAAAGAATTTATCAAGTTAGTACCTACAAATATGTTATTAAAATTAAATTTTTTTCACGTTTTGAACTTAAAATAATTTATACCATCAGAACAGAATATAATAATTAAACATACATAATTACTCAAATTACGGTCATGTGCTAGACGTCAGTAGGTACCTACTATAGGTTACATAATATTATTTAAATTAAGTACCTACAAAACTTTAGCAAAATACGTACCTGGCCAAATATTAAATTTCAAAAATAATAATTATCATCATCATCATCTGGAGCCATCGCCGGCCGGTGGAAAAGAGTACCTATTCTTGGAAAGCCGGGGTTCTAGCTTGTAACAGGAAATCTAATTTGAAATGCTCCCGGTCACCCCAGGGAAATGAATACGAGAATCCTTATGACTCGACCAAATTGTCTATTTACATATTATGCACTTGTATAATAGTAGGTGCTTATTTATTCCTACATACTTAGAGGTTTTCGTGAATATAAAAGACGTTCCCTGACTATTTTTTGTCGCTTATTCGAAAATGAAAAATTAACTCGTAGTTTTAGTTTTAAGTTTGCGTAATAATAATTATCACTATATCTTACAAATTCAACATCTGACTATCAAAAAGAGTAATTTATTACCTATTTTGAATAAATCATTTGACTTTGACTTTTAAATTTTATTAATAACCTTAAAAATACCTAACTATTTCAGTAATACATACATAACTATTATACACACACAACTATTATAAATAAAAAAATACATAATACATGGAGCTAAAATGACTGGGTTAGATAACAAAAGTTCAATTCAATTCAATTCCCAATTATTGGCTTTTAGGTGTGCCAGCTGGGCACAGAGTGTTTCGCCAGTGTCACGTTTATGGAGAAGGCACGAAGGAGATTGTTCGGTGAAGATAACAAAAGTATTTCCTCAGATTTTCAATCTGAGGGTATTTCGAAAGAATTATATAAATGCCTAGATGACATAAGTTCTATTGTTTCAGGTATTACCAATGGAGACGACTGGTCTTACGACTGTAAGTGAATTATTCATGACTGTATTCATTTTTATATCTATTAAAAATACAGTAATGTTTGCAGCCGCCGAATCCTACTCGGTTGGGCAGCGTTTAGGAGGCTTCGAGATATCTTCTTGTCCAAAATTCCTCAGTGCTTGAAGACCAAACTCTTCGAACAGTGCGTGTTGCCCGTAATGACATATGGATCCGAGACATGGTCGCTAACTATGGGCCTCATAAGAAAGCTCAGAGTCACTCAGCGGGCGATAGAGAGAGCTATGCTTGGAGTTTCTCTACGTGAGCAAATCAGAAATGAGGAGATCCGTAGGAGAACTAGAGTAACCAACATAGCTCAACGGGTTGTAAACGGAAGACGCAGCGTTGGAAGACCCCCCACTAGGTGGACGGACGACATCAGACGACTCGCAGGGAGCCGCTGGATTCAGGCAGTGCAAGACCATAGCGTGTGGAAGTCCCTACAAGAGACCTATGTCCAGCAGTGGACGTCTATCGGTTGATGAGGATGATGATGAATGTTTGCACTTTCCTCCTCTTGTGGGAAATTTTTCATTTTACGGTATGAAAAGCAGCTTGTATGTCTATCACCGGGATGCAAGCTGTAGCAAATTCCATCAAAATCGGTTAAGCCTATCGGCACAGATGGCTATCAGTATCATGTTAAAACCAAAGGGGTATGGGTAAAAATTCCCGTACCTCTTCCAAGTTAGCCTGCTTCCATCTCAGACTGGTGACAGACATACCACCAGGTGAGATTGCAGTCAACGACGAACGAAAAAAAGGAACAGATAGACAGACACAATTTTACATTTAAAATAATAAATTGGTTTGAATAAAACAGCTATAATTAAAAAAAGAAAAGAAAAAGCATTTGGTATCTAACATAGTGAATATTCCTCCACAGTCGAAAAGAACTGGCCAGGAGAGTGCTCGAAGGGAACCCAGCAGTCTCCCATCAACATAATGTCCCGCAGTGCCATCGTGGACAAGTTCGACTCGCACATCAGAGGTCCCCTGGTGTTCCGCGGATACAGCAGCGTTAACGCCTCGGCTGGCAACAACGGCCATACGTGTGAGTAACCCATGGAAATATGCTTAGACATTGTGGAGTCACTTGACGATCGTAAACTTCCGACAACACAATATGATGGTAGGTACCTATAGTTGATTGACGAAAAGACTGATGCGGACGGTAGCAGCACACACATCACACAAAACGGGTGACAGGATACCACACAAAAAGCCTGAATTAAGCAGCACGACAAGACATCACATAAAACGCGTGACAACAACAGCATGACAGGACGACACATTGCGCGTCGCATGGTGCTTTGCATCGTACTAAGCCATATAACAAGCAAACGCTTCTGCAAGAATGCTCTCATACTTTGCCATAAGTCTGAGTCATGGACCACAGAAGTTTTTTCTACTCCGTGGTTTGAGTTAACAGCGCGACGCTACGCATCACGCGACGCGCAACGCACTGCGTCTCTACAAAAGACCCATGACGGTAGCAGCACGACAAGACATCACACAAAACGCATGACATCAGCAGCACGACAGGACGGCACACAAAATACGTGATGGTAGCGACGCAAGTGATGCTCAGAACTTTGCACTTTGCATTATGGATTCTACATTCCTTTTTCCTGCGTGTTTAACAGCGGGAGGGCGGGCGGCGCATACCGCATGCTGCCACACGTACAGATTTATCTGTTTTGGCGGATTATAGAGAACTATGAGTCGCTTATGCTCGCGACTTCATCCGTGTGGACTACACAAATTTCAAACCCCTATTTCACCCCATTAGGGATTGAATTTTCAAAAATCCGTTCTTAGCGGATGCCTACGTCACAATAGCTATATGCATGCCAAATTTCAGCCCGATTCATCTTGTAGTTTGAGCTGTGCGTTGATAGATCAGTCAGACGTTTTCCTTTTATATATTTGGAAAACTAAGCTTGTTCTTAGTGAATTTCCACCCGAGTGAAACGAGATGTTTGTCCACAGTGAAATGGACAATAGAAGAAGACGCTCCTCCCCCGCTGGTGTCCGGGGGGCCCCTGCGAGGGAACTACAGCTTCGTGCAGTTCCATCTGCACTGGCTGTCTGAACACGCCATTGATGGAATGAAGTAAGCGATACTAACTACCCTGCCGTTTATTAAAAAGAATCGTCATCATCAACCCATCTCCAGCTCACTGGGGACAGGTTTCCTCTCACTAAGACAAAATATTCTTAGTTACAAGAAAATTGGTGATCTACACAATAGGCTAACAAGAAACCGTAATAAGCTTGCAACTCCTACCTTCCGTCTCAGGAAAGTCAAAAGTCATTTGTGGGTATGGGTATAACCTTTTATTACAAAATCCCGCAAACTATTTTAGACATGCCTTTACACAAGTTTAAAAAATCTATTAGAGGAGGTACGCAGTCTCCACTCCAGAACACGTCTGCCCCGTCGGTCGGTTCTGCGACAGGCATGACCTGCCCATCAGCTTGCTAAATGATACCACAATAATTAGTAATTCTCGGAACTTTGTCCAGGTTCCCCATGGAAATCCACATGGTGCACGTAAAGACCGGGATGTCGGTAGATGAGGCTGTGGAACATCCGGATGGACTGGCCGTTATTGGGATCCTTGCTGAGGTAAGTTACCAATGCTTGCTTTACTTTGGGGAATCTCGTTACAGTAAGCGGCCGCAAGTGATGTACATCGACCTTAGATGGAGATAACAAATTTGTAAAGCACTGTCGCTGTCGTTGAGACCGACAAAACGTCATATAGGTATGAGTGACAGAGACAACGCTCTACAAAGACGAAATGTCATTCTAAAAGCCGATGGACATTACTTTCGGGCGCGTTCTGTACTCATCTACATGTACATCATTATAGGAGAGAGGTATACGACGTTTTACATGGATATAGTTAATTAAAGACCTGGAGGGTGACATAGACTACTTTTTATCCCGGATAATCCAAGAGTTCCCAGGAGATTTTTAAAAACCTGAATCCACGCCTACGAAATCGAGGGCATCAGCTAGTAATAATTAATTATCATCGATGTCATAATAAGTAGATAAACAACATGTTCCTTATTAATTGTTCCCCAGGTACACAGTACTACAGATGAGAATGAGTTTGCACTGGGAGAGTTGGAACCAGTTCTGCCATACCTCCTGGAAAGAAACGCAGGCTCTGTTCCTGCATCCGTCATTGATCTCACGTGAGTCATCATATTTATCATCATCATCTTCAACCGATAGACGTCCACGGTCTTGCGCCGCCTGAATCCAGCGGCTCCCTGCGACGTTTGTATGTCCACATAAAGATGAATCTGTCAACGCTGCACTTTCCAGTGCGAGGTCGCTATTTTAATTTTTAACACCTTGGGAGTCTAAAGGGTTCTAGGTCTAACGTCTAGGGTTTTCGAATTATGTGTCCTGCCCTTTGACACTTCAGATTCGTAAGATCTAGGCATTATTTTATATATATATATTTTTTTTTTAAAAGAATATTAGCCATGTTAAATGACTAATATTCCCCTTTCCTCTCCAACTAAGCGTCAAGCTTGTGCTAGGAGTAGGTACGACAATAGTGCAACGGGCGGGGTTTGAACCGTCGACCTTTCGGTTTTCAGTCCACTCCTTCACCGGTTGAGCTATTGAGGCTCTATATTTAGATATAATATCTTGGTTCCATATTAATATTTTTGTCTGTTTGTCAGGCGGATGTTCAGTTCCAACATGCAGTCATTCTACACGTACCACGGCTCGCTCACCACTCCCAACTGTCAGGAGGTTGTCACCTGGATCGTCATGGACAGGCCCATCAGAATTACTGACACACAGGTGAGGCGTTTGTTCTAATCCCGACGACCTTCCTGGCGCAGTGGTAAGTGCTGTGGTCTTATCAGTAGAGGTACTGGGTTTGATTCTTGGCGGGGACTATTTGGGAATTCATATTATCAAAATTATCTCTGGTCTGGTCTGGTGGAAGCCTGGAAGGCTTCGGCCGTGGCTGGTTACCACCATACCGGCAAGGCCGTGCCGCCAGTGCGATGCCGTGTAGAAACCGATCAGGGGTATGGGTACCGACCATCGATGTAACCGACCAACATGACACGAAAATCTCTGTTAAAAATGAATTGTCAAAATCTGTTTTGCCGAAGTGATAGAGTAATATCAACAAAAAAATTACTCCCTATTCCGAAAGAACTCTATTGATTTTCAGAATAAAAAATATCCTAAATATTAATCCAGAGTATTATCAAGTCTTCCAAACTGCATTTAATACATGTTTGAAGTTAGTAGTTTCAGCGTAACATACAGACAAACGAATTTGATAAAATACTGTTTTTAGTACTTAATCTTCTGGGGTCAAAAAATTTATCAATGCCATTCTTTCCAGTTCAAACTCTTCAGTAAAGTTGACGTCGGTGGCATTAACAACTACAGGAGCCTGCAGCCAGTCAACCGGGTCATCCACAGGAGTAGAGAGTCCAGTGGAACCGTCGCTATACCCGGCGCCATCAGTCTCTTCGCAGCACTCCTCAACCTTTCCTCATCCGTCTCTGGAGTCATGAGCAAAGGCGTGTGCACTCTAGTCAATATGAAGAAGAGATTCTTCGGACGCGACGTTAAGGAGTGTTCGATTGTTAAAGCGTTGAACAACTAAAGATGTATTTTAGTGACTAGTCAAACTAAGTTCCTGTTGAGAGTTACCGGAAAAGACGTATCGCCGCGCCGGGATGGTTCCTACCGTCAAGTGATTTAGAATTTGGTGCCATGATAGACGTGTTACGTTGATGGCGTATAAAATATTCGTGCTCGGTGATGAGTAAGACAGAAGATAATATGAAACGCACGAGAGTAAAAGGGGGTCGAAATTATAGAGGAATCCACATGCAAAATCTCCAGTTTCTAGACCCAGTGGTTGGAGCTGGATATACGTTGATAGATAAGTTAGCCAGTTAGTTTCTCCTTTTATTTACGAGGACCTGGTGAACAAAATAGAGTAGGTAATGTATCGAAGTAAAATTTTACATGGGGAGCAAAAAACTGAATGAAAGCTGTTGAAATTACTTTACTGTAACTGTACTGTTTTCAAGAAATACAAATCTGTTGAATTAGGAGATAAAAATGTTTGGGATGAACACTGAACAACCTTAGAAATCACTTAATTTTAGCACAGTTTTAGGCTATTTTGCTTGGAAACAATTAGGATAAGTTTAAATTCAGGTCGAAATCATGAACTATGGACTAAATTTCAGTACAGTACATTAGGCCGTTTTTCTTGAAAAACGTCCGGATTAAAGAAACAAAGGATTTTGATGAAGTGTAATTAGATATCTATACCGTTTTGTTTGCCAGCTCCTCATAGGTATTATTAGATACCTAGTATTATTAAAACACGTTTTATTAGCATAATAATTTCATTTCATACCTAGGTAACAGGCCTATTACATATTTTTGCTCAAATGCCGAATGGCGATTGCATTCCATTAGTTTCTATTTTATAGGTAAGTTTCGAGTTCAAAACATTGATCGATTTTTATATTCCTTTTTTTATTTGAAAGGGTAATTAAGTGAATCGATCATATTTTTTTCCTAAAATACATAAGTAATTAGCATAAATTATTCTTGTAATGCACAATTAGTTTAGATTTATTATTATTATTGGTATGGGTTCATCAATTTTTGCGATTCTTTCTTGGTTTGAAAGAGGCTACTATCGAATTGATGGTGTAGGTACTTCCAGAAAAAAATAGAGTTGGTACAAGTTATCAGAAAGGTTGAAGACTATTTTTTTCTGTGTCTTGGAAATATATTGCCGATTTCATGTTGTTTAAAAAAACTTTTCCTGATGTGCATTTATATAGATTGTAATGTCCAAAAATTTGTAAAACAGATTCGTCACACAGCAGATTATACAATTGGTTAAGTTAGGTATTTTTGTTTTCATGTAATTAATTTTGTAAATTAACTGTTATATTAATTAAAATGATTTATAATATTCCTAATTGGTGATAGAGTTGTACAAAACTAGTCAAAAAAATTATTGATAGGTGCCTAATTTTTGCTTTTATAACATTTAATATTCCACTTCCTCGCATATTTTAGATATAAAAACATTCTCTATGATACCTACCTACGTATGTAAAAAAAAATATTATCAATAATTGAATAAATTAATTGCAATCAACAAAATAATAAATATGTATATATAATTTTTTTTCACGAATTAGAAAATATAAGCGAATTTAATTAATGTTAAAATATTCTTATTACATATTTACAACAAAATAAAAATATTTATTGAAAGAGTTTGAAAATATGTACTTCAATTTAATATTAATAACTATTTGAATTATTATAATAATGATGATTAAATTGTTATTTATTTAAGTAGCTAAGTATGTGCCTATATTAAAAACTCGCTTAGCCCGCGACTTCGCCCGCGTGAACTAAACAAATTTCAAACCCCTTGAATTAAAAAAAATCCTTTCTTAGCGGATTTCTACGTCATAATAGCTATCTGCATGCCATATTAATTCACCCCATTCGTCCAGTAGTTTGAACTGTGCGTTGATAGATCAGTCAGTCAGTCAGTCAGCTTTTCCTTTTATATATTTAGATTAGGATATTATTTGCGTAAGTATATTGTATCTCGTGGTAATATCATGGTTTAATTTATTACTATAATAATACATACATAATAATATGTTTTTATATGTTGTAGCAAATAGCGGCTGTGAAGTGAAAGATGATTTTTATTTCTAATCAAATTTTATCTAGGTAATAAAAATTGTAAATAAATATATGTATTTTGTAATAATTTATTATGTAATAGTATAAATTTAATTTAATTCTGTAAGTAGATATTTTTTGTGCTCTTTATTAAACAAAGTTACATATTACAATACAGAATTCCAAAACATTTACTTTGTTGTTTTATTAAATGAAGACTTGTATAAGCACTTCCCACGCACTACTAAAAATAAAAATGCTAAGAATACGAGTATGCATGTACTTATAGAGTAAGTATAAATAGGTACCTCGATATACAATCGTTATTTATGTTTTAAATGGAGACTCCATAAATCGCATATCAGTCAAAATTTATCAAACTCAAATGATTCATCGAAAAGGAATTCATAGATCATATCTACTAATATTGTGCGGAAGTATGTATGACCGCCTGTCTGTCTGTCTGTTACCTTTCCACGGCCCATCGTTTGCCTGTTACTAACTTGATAAAGAGATAACTTGCATCCCGGAGACGGACACACGCATTAGGCTCTTTTTATCCCGAAAAACCGGCCAAGTGCGAGTCAGATTCGCGCACCGAGGGTTATGTTCTCGGGTATTTTTTAGACATGTTGCACGATAAATCAAAAATTAATTCGCATAAAAAAAAAAAAATCAGTTTTAGAATTTTCTAGGTCACAAGAACATAGTGAACTGTAAGTACGTGTTAGAATAAACTAAGGACAGTTATTGGACTGTAAATTAGATTTAAAAATTAATCATACGCAGAAGTTTAAGCTGGAGTAATATTACTTATTAGCCCATAGCATAGGCTAGATGGTAGTAGTAATAAAGCTGCCATTTTATAATGGTGCTTTATAATAGGAAAAAAAAAAAAAGTTTTAGAATGTACAGGTACCCTTTCATAATTATCTCTTATCGTACTATGAAAATTGAAAATACTAATTATCCTATACGAGTTCCTTTTTTTCTTTTGAAGTAGGGAACAATAAAAAATCAAAGAGTACCAACCTACCCAAGGAATTAAAAAAAAACATAATCATCATCAACTCGTCGCCGACTCGCTACTGAGCACAGGTGTGCCGCGTGTGAGTTAGTCTGTTGGTCATCTTCAAGTAGACCTACTTAAATTACTTACCTATGTCATTTTATGTACCTAGGCATCAACTAATTACCTAGGTATTGGTAATTACTATCTACTTAGTTCGTCATTGATCAATAAAATTAATTATGCCATTTTAGTACGCATATTTCCATTTAAAGCATTTCCAATATATTATTATCTATTTATTTCTATCTAGTTATTTAGGTTTCGAGTTTATAGTGCCCTTGTAGACCTAACTATGACCTAAATACAGAACAACTTGTTTTAGAGCCTCAATAGCTCAACTGGTAAAGGAGTGGACTGAAAACCGAAAGATCGACGGTTCAAACCCCGCCCGTTGCACTATTGTCGTACCTACTCCTAGCACAAGCTTCACGCTTAGTTGGAGAGGAAAAAGGGGAATATTAGTCATTTAACATGGCTAATGTTCTTTTTTTTTTAAAAAAAAACCTAAATACCTGGGGTAGGTACCTAAGTTCATCACTGGAAAATGTACAGATTATTGCCTTTTTCTTTTAGATTTTCACTTAGATTTTTTTAGTTACATAATATACCTATTTATATGTACTTAGGTAGGTACTAGGTAAGTAGATCTACTTAAAGTGATAACAACTGATATTAGATGGTTCAATTTTGCACGAAATACAGCCCGCTGACAGACAGAAGGACGGACGGACTGACGGACGGACGGACGGACGGACAGCGGTCCCGTTGGGCGTTGGCACCCTTCCGGTATGCAGCTCTGAAAATTAAATCCATACTTACTTACTATTCATACTAATATAATGCGACAGTGTGTCTGTCTGTCTGCTAGCCTGTCACGGCCCATCCGTTCAACCGATTTTCACGTAATTTGGTACAGATATAGCTTGCATCCCGCGAAAGGACATAGGCTACTTTTTATCCTGGAAAATTAAAGAGTTCCAATGGGATTTTAAGAAACCTAAATCCACGCGGACGAAGTCGCGGGCATCATCTATAGTACGCGACAGGTC